>NC_057941.1:16763988-16923988 GCF_018555375.3 Anguilla rostrata | reverse complement strand
ATTTCTACAAAGGCCTTCTGAATGGCTTTCATTTGAGGCTGTTTCTGTCCTCTTTATCCTCAGCAGAAGCTGTTATTTCCCTGACGGACTTCTCCTATGTTTTGCTGACCTATTCCCCAGAATCTACCAAAGGATAATTGCTTTTCGACTTAGACCAACACTGCCAGACCATAACCAGAATATTATTTTTGTCAGAATGTTATATAGTTGGCATTTTCCAGAAAAAGTAGTTTTTTCTTTTCGGTGTATGATTGATTTTGGGCCCAGTACAAGGCAGGTTTGAGGCTTGGCAATGCTGCAAGCTGTCTATGAGCAGTATCCCAAGGCGCTAGCTTTCTCCTGTTGTATTGTGAGGTTGTAGGAGAGAGGCGTATACACATTCTAGCTGCAGATACTTACTATAAACTTGTTTCTTATTTCAAAATTTGAATTGGCTATCTTTTTTGTGTGCGTGCATATGTATGCATGTGTGTGTGTGTGTGTGTGCGCACATGGGCCCACATACGGAGAGATCTCAAACACCGACACGCAGACCTCCTCTGAGGTGACCTGTGAGCATGCAGGCGTGCCGACAGAGGGGAGGTGGGCGTCGTGCAAGGCAGAACGGGTGTTGGTTGCCATGGTGTCGAAGGGAATTAGCACTCCATTTGTATTCCGGAGCTCCAAGAAGGCAGAAGGCTCCTTCTCCCACCACCACGATGGAAAAGCAGGGGTTTCTGCCGGGTCCCCACGGAACAGACTCAGCCTCCCAACCCTCCATGTTCTCTTTCTTACGCTATCACTTCTGCTGTGGGGGATTAACGCATCTCTGCCATGGGCCCTCCAGCACCCACCATGAACAGCAGTGTCAGAAAGCGCCATTCTTCTGCAGCCCAGTGGGGTTTTTGGGTTTTTTTTTTTGAAATTGCTTAATTTTCTACATGCTTTTAAGTGCAAGCAATTTAGCTTATAGCCTTTCTAGCTGATTTGTTTTCAGTACTATTCGTATTGTATTTTACTTGACAGAATCTTTATACCAATTGCTGCTATTCAGTGTGTATAAATTGGCAGAGCAGACTGTAGGCTACTCTGGGCTATTTTGCTGAAACATCTGTGACTGTTCTTATTTGGTATAATGAAACAATAAATAAAAATGTTACCTTTTCTGTACCTTGGGTGGGATCACCTAATGATTTTTCCTTTGTACTGATCGTCTGAATGTCGTCAAAATCGCATTTCTCACTGTTTCACTGTTCTTTCTCTCTCTCTTTTAGTGTCTGTGTGCTGTGCTGACATCATTTGTGCCCTCCCTGAGACTCATGAAAGATGCCCTTCTCTTATTCCTGAATCTCTTATTGCATTTGCATCTGGCTTAAATGCCCTCGTGGCCTCCATACTACTGAGGGTACTTTGCTTGGAAAATTTTACCCCAGGGCAGATTCCACTTTCGTCTTTACTGTGCCAGCTGTTGCACTGGACACACCACACACACGCGCACGCACACACACGCACACACACGCACAGGCACACACACACACAGGCACATGCGCAGACACACGCACACGCACAGGCACATGGGCAGACACACACATGCACAGGCACACACACACGCACACACACGCACAGGCACACGCACACGCAGGCACATGCGCAGACACACACATACACACACACACACAGACTTTCCCATACAGAAGTTCGCTCTTTCACTCCCTCTCTCTGTATGCACATCGCACAGAGCTCTCGGAGGTTTATGGCTCAGTGGAGGTTTGCTTCTGCGTGCAGGTGGCACACGGAGACCCAGATCAGGGATGAGAGAGCCGGCTGACCTCCAGCCCCTCAGGGAGCGGCACGGCGACGACAGTTAAACACCCGCTCCGCTGAGCCGCGGACACAGAGGATGATCAATGGGCCCGCGGGCCCGGGTTCAAGCTCAAAGCAAAGTTAGCGTGCCGCACGGAACAGAAAATCATTGGCTGCCTTTAATCAGGCCACTGCCGGAGAAGGAGGAGGGATCGAATCAGAGGGGAGGGTCATTGACAGGTCAAACATTAAAGGCCAGAGCGATCGGAGGATAAATTACTGAAAGAGAATTCTGAGACCGATTCTTTTCGCATCTGCATTCTTGAAATGTGTCATTGCACATTGATTTCTGTGTTTAAAGGACCTGTATGCTAATATTGTTTACAGGGCAAGGCTGAGGATACGTATTGATTTCTATAGACATGCAGAGACAACAAGACTATTGTTCATTGTGGTGTCAAATGAAACATGCTCACATATTGTAGTGGACCTGCCAATAAGCACTACAGAACAGAGTAGCTGTAGGTTTTTATTCCAGAACCTTTATCAGTTGTGTGTAATTAGGAGATGGGTTTGTTAATGATTTTCAAAAAATTTCTCTACTAGCATATGTACCTATAACCATACAAAAGTTGCAATAAATGCATGTTTTTTTAAGGAGAACATTTTTGTTGTTTATATGACCTCATACATATTATTTTGTATTTGTAATATTGTCTTCATGATATTTACCTTGTTTTCCATCAATATTAAATGGGTTTTCTGATGTTTTCAAAGGTACCAATGGATTCAATTAGGGTTTAGGGCTCAAACTAGGGTTCAGCTAGGGTTAGGGTTAGGAAAACGGTAAGTCTGAGGGTTGAGGCAAGTTTACGGTTGTGTTTAGCAGCTTGAAGAAAGGTTAGGACATGGGTTTGTTAATGATTTTGAATAAACCAAAAAAAATCTCTCGTAGCATGTGTACTTATGACAATAAAAAAAAATATCTAATAAATGCCAATTTTTTAGGGAACACACTTTTTGTATCTCCAATGAGCTCAAATATATCATTTTGCATTTGTATTATTGTCTTCATGATATTTATTTTGTTTTCCACAAATTTTAAATGGGTTTTCTGATGTTTTCAAATGTACCAACGGCTTCAATTAGGGTTTAAGGCTCAAACTAGGGTTCAGCTAGGGTTCGGGTTAGGAAAACGGTAAGTTGACGGTTGAGGCAAGTTTACGGTTGTGTTTAGCAGCTTGAAGAAAGGTTAGGACATGGGTTTGTTAATGATTTGGAATGAAAAAAAAAAAATTCTCTACTAGCATGTGTCCCTATAACCATACAAAAGTTGCAATAAATGCATGTTTTTTAAGGAAACATTTTGTTGTTTATATGACTCCAACATATATTTTGTATTTGTATTATTGTCTTCATGATATTTACCTTGTTTTCCATCAATATTAAATGGGTTTTCTGATGTTTTCAAAGGTACCAATGGCTTCAATTGGGTTAGGGCTCAAACTAGGGTACAGCTAGCTAGGGTAGGGTTAGGTTAGGAAAACGTAAGTCTGGGTTGAGCAGTTTACGGTTGTGTTTAGCACTTGAAGAAAGGTTAGGACATGGGTTTGTAATGATTTTGAATGAACCAAAAAATTTCTCTACTAGCATGTGTACCTATAACCATACAAAAGTTGCAATAAATGCATGTTTTTTTAAGGAGAACATTTTTGTTGTTTATATGACCTCATACATATTATTTTGTATTTGTAATATTGTCTTCATGATATCTACCTTGTTTTCCATCAATATTAAATGGGTTTTCTGATGTTTTCAAAGGTACCAACGGCTTCAATTAGGGTTTAAGGCTCAAACTAGGGTTCAGCTAGGGTTAGGGTTAGGGTTAGGAAAACGGTAAGTCTGAGGGTTGAGGCAAGTTTACGGTTGTGTTTAGCAGCTTGAAGAAAGGTTAGGACATGGGTTTGTTAATGATTTTGAATAAACCAAAAAAAATCTCTCGTAGCATGTGTACTTAACATAAAAAATTCAATAAATGCATTTTTTAGGAAACATTTTTGTTTAATGACTCAAATATATCATTTTGATTTGTATATTGTCTTCATGATATTTATTGTTTTCCACAATTTAAATGGGTTTTCTGATGTTTTCAAAGTACCAACGGTTCAATTAGGGTTTAGGCTCAAACTAGGGTTAGTAGGGTTGGGTTAGGAAAACGGTAAGTTGAGGTTGAGGCAAGTTTACGGTTGGTTTAGCAGCTTGAAGAAAGGTTAGGACATGGGTTTGTAATGATTTGAATGAACAAAAAATTCTCTACTAGCATGTGTCCTATACCATAAAAAGTTGCAATAAATGCATTTTTTTAAGGAAACATTTTGTTTTTATATGACTCTCATATTATTTTGATTTGTATATTGTCTTCATGATATTTACTTGTTTTCCACAATTTAAATGGGTTTTCTGATGTTTTCAAGGTACAAGGTTCAATTAGGGTTTAGGGCTCAAACTAGGGTCAGCTAGGGTTGGGTTAGGGTTAGGGTTAGGAAAACAGTTAGTCTGAGGGTTGAGACAAGTTTTTGTTAGTATTCAGCAGCTTGAAGAAAGTTTAGAACATGGGTTTGTAATGATTTGATGAACCAAAAAATCTCTCTAGCATTTCTATAACCATAAAAATTGCAATAAATGCATGTTTTTTTAAGGAAACATTTTGTTTTTATATCCTCATACATATTTTTATTTGTATATGTCTTCATGATATTTACTTTGTTTCCACAATATTAAATGGGTTTTCTGATGTTTTCAAAGTACCAAGGCTTCAATTAGGGTTTAAGGCTCAAACTAGGGTTCAGCTAGAGTTAGGGTTAGGAAAACGGTAAGTCTGAGGGTTGAGGCAAGTTTACGGTTGTGTTTAGCAGCTTGAAGAAAGGTTAGGACATGGGTTTGTTAATGATTTGGAATGAAAAAAAAAAAATTCTCTACTAGCATGTGTCCCTATAACCATACAAAAGTTGCAATAAATGCATGTTTTTTTAAGGAGAACATTTTTGTTGTTTATATGACCTCATTCATATTATTTTGTATTTGTAATATTGTCTTCATGATATTTACCTTGTTTTCCATCAATATTAAATGGGTTTTCTGATGTTTTCAAAGGTACCAATGGCTTCAATTAGGGTTTAGGGCTCAAACTAGGGTACAGCTAGGGTTAGGGTTAGGGTTAGGGTTAGGAAAACGGTAAGTCTGAGGGTTGAGGCAAGTTTACGGTTGTGTTTAGCAGCTTGAAGAAAGGTTAGGACATGGGTTTGCTAATGATTTTGAATGAACCAAAAAATTTCTCTACTAGCATATAACCATACAAAAGTTGCAATAAATGCATGTTTTTTTAAGGAGAACATTTTTGTTGTTTATATGACCTCATACATATTATTTTGTATTTGTAATATTGTCTTCATGATATTTACCTTGTTTTCCATCAATATTAAATGGGTTTTCTGATGTTTTCAAAGGTACCAATGGATTCAATTAGGGTTTAGGGCTCAAACTAGGGTACAGCTAGGGTTAGGGTTAGGGTTAGGGTTAGGAAAACGGTAATTCTGAGGGTTGAGGCAAGTTTACGGTTGTGTTTAGCAGCTTGAAGAAAGGTTAGGACATGGGTTTGTTAATGATTTTGAATAAACCAAAAAATATCTCTACTAGCATGTGTCCCGCGCTTGGAATCGGCACCAAGAGATCCTGCCTCCACTACTCCAACAGAGCCAGACAAAGAAATTCTATCATACATCAAATTGTGCTGATGAAATGAACAGTACCTTTCCTCTCGTTGCTCTGGACAACAGAAAAATACACACACATGAAATCAAAGCAGTGCCTTTGCTTTCTTCTGTTCGTGTCCTGAATGGCTTCTCAGATGAGGAGTTTCGAAAACACACAAAGTAAAATTTGTGACCGACATTACTTTCGACGGACGCCGCCCAAAATGTCAGGTGTGTGCGTGCGAATGGTGTGTGACTGCCTGCGCCTTTCCGAGCGTCCTGTCGGCCGCTTCTGAGATCGGATGGGTGGGAGGAAGCCGCAGAAAGGCTTGAAGGGCATGCTGGCTCTGCACCAGCAGTAATTGGCTGTGCAAACAGAGCGCTCCCACTGCTCCCGCTGTTCCCCTGCAGGTGTTAATCCAGAGGTGACGGGGCGGCGCCGGCGGGGGATGAGGGAGGCGCGGATGGGCGATCCTCAGGAGCCCAGCGAGGCCCTACTGAAAATGGCTGCCGCACAATGGGGTTCCCTAAAACAGACCGGAGAACACAACACTGTGCTGTGGGCATTCCGTTGTCAAAGGTAACACACTCTCCTCCTTCCTCCAGTCACAGGACTCTCATACAAGACTGTGATATTTAATAACTCCAGATTCTGAACTTCTGGGGGACCCTGCAAAGATGCACAATGTACAGATTTTCTATTAGACATTCGCTTTTCTGTTTAGATAGAAACATCTTTAGAATCATATCTGAGAGATTATTTCAATATAAATTACAGTGTCATTCAGAAAGAAAAATCTGCGACAAAAGACCTGTTAAACAGTTTCATTGTAAGTTTCTCTGAAAACAATACTGTGTGAGAGTTGTCCATTGTGTGTATCAAGAGAAATAACTGGAATAGAAATTGTATGTATTTTGAATGTATAGATGCGTTCTGCTGAATTTTTAAAAATCTTGTTTGGGGAAACTTTTACCGTATGATCACGGCGTGCGCATTGCAGAGCCACACGTTCGTGGTGCTCAGGGAAAGAAACTGATGAGATTACGAAAGACTTGAAGGAGGTCCGGGGGGAACGTATAGATTTTTCAATACACTTAACCAACTTTCAGATAGACATAAAAGACAATTTAGAACGTTGCTGCCTCCCTGGGCAAGGAGGATCAGTCTTAAGGTGGTAATGCAATTTTAGCAGTGGGTGAATGAGCACAAATTCTGGAATGGAAGTTGCCAGACACACACACACACACATGCGTACGCACACACAAGCGGACACTGAGAGAAACGATGAAACGTTAATAATGCACGCTGCGGCAGAGTAAAGAAGAAAAGGCTGAGATGGTGAAGCGGCAGGGTGGGCGAGGGAGCCAAGGAGCAGCTCTCCTTTAATTGGGTAAAGAGCACTTTGGGCTGCGCCCTGGAAAAATCCTCCACAGGTTCGCTCGCACATAGCAACCTGCTCTTAAGTTAAGTTTCCTTGAAAATGTGGATAATCAGTTGAAAGTGGAAAATAGGTGGGAGTGTTTCGTTAAGCGTACCATGCATAGTGTGGACCAAGTGTACCAAGTCCATGAAGTGCAAGGCTGATTTACAAATGATTGGTGTTTCCAGCACATTATCTCTGGATTTTATCTTCTCAAGCAGTAATTCTAGGAGGGTTTTTGGCTCTTTCAGCAGAGGTTTGATGGACATAGGAGCCCTTTAGCATTGCTAATTGATCCAAAGCTGCAGGAGGAGGAGCAGACAGAAGGAGGGGCTTTCTGCGAGAGCAGATACTCCCAGGGGGAGCAGGCACCCCTCCAGATCAGCTAGTGCTAAAGAGTGGACACGGCAGCGTGGAGAAAAGTGTAGCACAGTGATTTTATCCATTAACACAGCTGACTCTGAGAGGTGACCTTATCAAAGTCGCCCAGGTCTCTCTCACAGCCAGAGAGAGAGAGAGAGAGAGAGAGAGAGATCTCTGACTTGGGGTGTGGGGGCGTGGGGTAAAGACATAAGTGCAGTTCACAGCAGAGCAGAGAGACTGCAGTTTATTTTGATCCTGCTCCTGGCAGGGCAGTGAAAGTGCTCTCCGACAGTCAGGTAAGGGCTCTGAAACAGGCCAGGCCGTGCATTAGCCCTGCCAACGCTACCAGCATCGTACAGGTCATCCATAAATAATGTCTTCATTTTTCTCCTGAAAAGTAAGTTAGGTGGTTAATTAATCATATCTTTCACAGTGGGGGGTGGGGGACAAACCCAGGGCACATGGAGTTCTGGACCTAATGGTGCTCAGCTAGAGGTCTTATATGTCTAATGTCGTTTTTGTTAAAACTATGACGAGAATACTATAACAAACGGGTTATCGTTAGTGGAAATACTTACAAATTTCAGATTGTGGAGTTACCTTCACATGCAAGACATCACCGGGAAGGTGGACAGTTTTGATACCAGAGTATGAGAGGGTACAGACCAAAGGCCTGAAGAGCTGGGCTTCTCTACCTAGAATACAAAAAAAGAAAGAAATGCAAAAAGTGATGCAGTGGGCAAATTTAGCTTCCCTATATGAATTTAATATTTACTAAAATTTAGATAAGAATTCATGATATGGCCAATAACTTGAATACACTGTTAAATATACTCTCTGAAACGTCTATTTAGTGTGCATCCAAGTGCAGCCAAGTGCAGATTTCTGCAGGAAGGCCAATATTTGTGTTTCGTATTGAGTTGGAGTGTGAATCCAAATGGCATAATCTTTTCTTTGTGGAAATGACAAAATCTCTCTTTGAAAGGCATATGACAGTTATGACAAACATCCTATATTGCACCAGGCAATTTCCCATACCAGTACATACAGTACCATGGGTCTGTATTGATTGCTGTGATTGCGAAATGCTCGTTTTAACATACCAACAACAAAGCCCCTCAATGGTGCACTTCTTGAACATGCACTTGTGAAGCATCCAGTGTGTGAATTCCAGGGAAGGCGGTTTGGGCATGGCGCTGCCCACACCTTGGACCTAGAGCCGCTTCATGCAGAGGGCCGGGAGTGAGCTGGCGAGGTTGGGCTCTGGTGCCCAGAGAGAGTTTAGAGCGCCTATTCATTATCCGAGACATCTCCTCCATCTCTGCCCGGTGGAGGCCATTGTTGGAACCAGCCATGGGGGTGATGAGTATGTGGTTTATTAATAACCCCATCGATTCGGATCCAGACTGCATCTGCGGAATGAATTATGCTAATGGGACGACATCCATTGTCTGTCTTTTCCCTCCCGCTCTTAAATCACGGTAGATTAAAATCACGATAGATGAATGAGATTTCTGATTGGCTGAAGTGCTGACATGGATATGGCTATTAGGAGTCATTACAGAGGCTTGGGAATGTACTTCACATGTCCAAAAAAAACTGGAAAACAGGGAAATCTGCAATCGTTTTTTGGAGTTTTCCTTCACTTTGAAAACACCCCTGAAACAGCCGACAAAACATCAAGATCCAAATTCCCAGTGTAACTCCCTGCTTTAATGAAAATAATGTGAACATGAAATAAATTAGCCATGGATTACAACGATCAAATAAATCACAAAGATTAAGGCAATGTCATGCTGCTCACGGTGAGTCCCTCGCCACGAGAATGGCAAAAATATAACACTATTGACCACCACAGAATGAGGCTTGGCTGCTGTAAAATCAGAGGTATTGAGAAAAACCCACAGACTCCCTGTTTTCTCTCAAGCGTAAACAGTCTCATTCTGCGAGCAATCAATTTCACTTCTGAAGACTCGAGCGAAAGCCTTCCGTCTAGCGCCTTTTGTTTATTAGGCTGCGAAAAAGACAGGCGAGGCTGTCTTAAGGCTGAGTGCAAATCCACAGTCTGAGATTAATAAGGTCAAGTTCATCATCAGAGTTTCCATGGCAACCTCATTCAATGAAGTCGTGGGTCTTCATTTGGTCTTCCTATTCATATATTCTGTCTGCGCCACTATGTTCAAATCCAGGTGTTCTACTGTCATATGCCAGTCTTATATAGTACACTGTGGATCCGAAATGTTTGCAAAATCTGTGTGCGGCTGGGTAGGGAGCATTTTTTACAAACTCATTTTTCTTCATCAGTGTCCTGTTACCATGGTGACAGGGCAAACACGGAACAGCTGAGCTGTTGTGAGCTGACTGCTGAAACCAGTCATCAATGCAAGGCTTGGCTGACCACAATAAAAAAATTGCCATCTCACTCCATAGATGTAATGTGTAAAATAATCCATATCAAAGGCTGCCCCTCCAAAGACTTTATGATGAGAATATGACAGCATATGGTGTGCTGACAAAAAAAAAAATTACCATTAAATAGTGTATATAAGTGTCCCTGCAAGCTCCCTGAGAGGGATGCAGGATGCCGTAATGTAATGTTGTCCTCTTATGCTATCAGCTGACAGTGGCTAGTGGAGTAACTGTGGCTTTCCTTAACTGCCATTAACCAAGTGCTCAGATATGAGTCACCGGCTGGCTGTGCTGATTGGGGTTTCCCTTCTGAGAAGTGTCACAAACGACAAACATGCAGGCAAGCAGTTCATTTCAGCGGGGCACACCTGCTGATGTTTGTGCTACAGTACCTGTCATTCTCGTGTCAGTTATATAAACTGGCTCTCGTAAGCCATTGCCAAGCAGGGGACTCCATGCTATTCAGTGTGGCTTGTCTTTACCCACCTGCAGGGGGAAGTGGATGGGCACATCTCAGAGAGTGTCGTTATCTTGTCACTTCTCTATGATAAAAGGATGACACAGAACAACATGTAGCTTCTCCAGAAGAGTGTCTTTTACTTCTGGTAAGATGCACATTTTTGATTCTCGATAGTTGGAATAAGATGTATTGTAAGGAAACCAGAGGACATATTGCAGGAGGAGATGGGAGGTTGGTATTAAATTGTATTTGGGGGAGGGAATGGGATGTGATTTCGAACCCGGGGCATAAGCAATTTTTTTTTAAATCAGCTATGTCTAGAACTCTGACAGGCCTCATGGTCTGGTATCAAATCTGGACCATAGCAGTGTGAACTGTATCATGCAGCCTCAAGAGAAAGCACAAAACTGGGCTGTTTTGTCACCCAGAGATGGGAGGGGTTTGAGTTGCCAAGAAATCCATGTCTTATTGGTCTCTGGCAAAATGACCCTCTTTAGCATCCACATGCAGGCAATGTAGAGTTAGCTATTTTCATTTACAGGTGATGGCTTGATAGATGAGAAGCTTTAGTCCTTTAGCATCTAACTGCCTTCATACTTAGGAGACATATCGCATTCATGCTGTAGTACCCTTTTAATTGATGAGTTTTCTCAATAAAGAGATGCACAGAATTTCATGATGAACGCATGTAACTTAGTCTGTTAATGTGGAATAACTTTACAGGGTGCACACAACCTGCAACTTCACTTAAATAGCGTCCTCTACAGCATTCTCACACCTAGTGAGTTAAAAATTTTCCAAATTTTTCTTAACAAAAATGTACAAAGTAAGGAACAGAACAGTGAGATACATTAATGTCCTTATGTCCCTGTCATACAGGGTGGATATAAGCCGTATTTATATATTCGGAAAACATAAAAGACAAATGCACAAATGCAGCTGTCACAAGGGCAAATTCATTCATTAATAATTCATTTCAGAGCTACACTGAGCCGCACAAGTATGTCTGTGCCAAGGTTGGTACTTTCACCCCTCCTTTAATAGCACGGTGTGGGTGGAAAGAGGACTGGGTCAGTTGTTTTAGTATGTGTGTGTTGCTGCAAATACATAGTGTAGTGCTGTAACAGATTTAAGGATCCAAAAATTCCAAAAACCTGGTATTAGGGCTAAGGCAATACCTGGATCTGACAGGGAACACTTATGGGGGAAAAAAAAGATTTGTTAAATAAGTTGTAGAGGAATCCACTGGAGTAACAATATTAAATGTAGCATGACAGAGTTGGAAAAATATAGCACTTTTAATTTCCCCCTATGTGTTTTCAATGTATTGATCATCTGCTTGTATGCTGACTTTTATTGATGCCACCAAACATATGCAATACTAAATCTGCCACAAGAGGGCAACATGCCTGAAAAATTTGCATTAGCACCCTATGGCATAGCGAAGCATGCAGTGGTTACAGTGTTTGTGTAGAGAGCAAAGATATGCTGCTGTATGTATATGCATATGCTCAAGTGTATGAGTATGACCATATGTGTGTGTGTGTGTGTGTGTGTGTGCGTGTGGCATTTCTATGTGCATGCTTTTTTTCAGATGCAATACAGTCACTCTCCATGCTGCATAAGCACTTCACCTTGCACTCGGCCTCTGGTCTGCCACCATCATAAAAACTGCTTTAACTATTCATGACACGTCTATTACTGTTTCATTCCCCTCTTTCAAACTCCCACACTCATCCTTCCGCAGCTCTGTGTGGCTGATATCCTTACGGAAGTGGTCAGAGTTGGCAGTCGGTTTTTTAAATATCCCAAAAGAAATAACATTGAGGCTGAAACACAAGTTTAATTCCAGATTCTAAATATTCAGTGAAAGTTCACATCAAAGCCACACTGGCATAATCAGAACATATTTTAATGTCGACATCTACATGTTCATTCAATATACTTTAGAAGCTATTTTACAATGTTAGAATGCTAATGGTTTTCGTGAGCTTTGCCAGGTAAAAATCAGCAACCAAATGCTTAGAAATTCAAAGGAGTTTTCTTGTATTTGGACATAGAGTAACCTTCTTACAAATGTATACAATATATGTGCATGAGACACAATATAGAATATGTACAGGTTTGAAAATCTGGCAGGAAAAAGTGCATTACTCACATGCTGTTTTTGCGCTTAAATCTTTCTTATTTTTGCACTTTAACAGTATGGCAGTGTTTCAATTCAAGTTGATTTGAGCCAGGTACTATTGGCTCTCAGTAGTGTGGGTGATTAATTTGTATTGCATGACAAAAGTTTGTTTTCGAAGTAAAAATACTGTCCAAGTGCTATACTGTACTTTTTAATGAACTGTTGAGTTGGTTGTTGGAAGCAGAACATTCATGTTGGATCCAAATCTAAAAGAGGATGCCTTGAGGGATTCTATAAGCCTCAGCACCTCAGTCTATAAAAACAGTGTGGAATGTCTCACCTGGCACAGTAATGCTTCACTGCAGACCTGCTACCTGAAGACAGGTCACAGGATAGGATTTTTTTTTTCAGAGATTCATCATAATTCAGTTGATACCATGAACTTGTGCCACGTGTCATGAGAATTGCATAACATGTCATCCATCGCATTAGCTAATAAAGTTATTACAACATGTTTATAAAGATTATATATATATATATATATATATATGTGTATATATATACAGATAGATAGATAGATAGATAGATAGATAGATAGATAGATAGATAGATAGATAGATAGATAGATAGATAGATAGGTCAGAGTATAGAATCACTTGGCCAACTTTAAATATGCTATAGCTCTACTGCAGTTCGCTGAATTGATAGATTTATATGAAACGTATGAAGACAAAATGTTTGTTTTATTTTCATTTTTGTTATTGTTGTCATTGCCTTTAAGTATATGTACGGAATAAGGGTTGTGTGGTTATTTTCTCTTCATCTTCAGCTTAAGAGCACCGTTCCAGAGGGGTGTGGTGTCCAGGCTTGTTTACTCTGTAGCAGGGCGGCATGTTGACTCTTGGGACAGCTTGTGCTAGTGCTCTGGGCCTGCAGGCTGCCTGGCCTGTATCAGCCTCTTTTTTTCTGCACTAAACTGGTAAGACAGCAGGAGCCCTCTGTCCCAGCTGGCGCCAGGCTGCTCGGACTCAGACTGACTTCTTTACGAGAGGGTACGGTAATGGGGACACATATCAATCTCATCGCTGGAGCCCGTGACTGCTGCTGGCAGTTTATCAGAGGAATTCCCGCCTGCAAAGTCACTGCTGATAGGAGAGAAATCAGACCGGGCTTTCTAATCCAGTGTTAATGGCTTCTTAACAGTACTTCTTGTATGACCCCTGACCTTTCCAAGTGAAATTTATTAGGAGGCAGAGATTGGAAGTATTAGAAGAAAATATGCGCAAGTCCCCTTCTATAGTCAGGTTAAACAACAAGTGGCATTTCAAAATCATTTGGCCTGAGTTTCCATTGGCCGTTCTCACAATGGTTTCCCTACAACCAATTTAATCCTAGCCCAGGTGCCCAGGTCACATAATATACACTTAATTTCCAAAAGAATTTGGACACCCCTTCTAAGTAGTGGTTTCAGCTATTTCAGACACACGGCTATTGACAGGTTCATAAAATCAAGCATACGGCCATGCAATCTCCATTGACAAACATTGGCAGTGGAATGAGTCATGCTGAAGAGCTCAGTGACATTCAACATGGCACTGTCAAAGAATTTCACCTTTCCCACAAGTCATTCAGTGTGAAGTGGAAACATATAGGTGTAACATCAGCTTAGCCGTGAAGAGGTAGTCCATACAAGCTCACAGAATGGTTACCACACTCACTAAGAATTCCAAACTATGTCTGGAAACAGCGTAAGCACAATAACTGTTCATCAAGAGCTTCATGCAATGGGTTTTCATGACCAAGCAGCCGTACGCAAGCCTAAGGTCACCATGCACAATGCCAAGTGTGGGCTGGAGTGATGTAACGCACACCACCATCACACTCTGAAGCAATGTGAACGCATTCTCTGGAGTGATGAATCACGCTTCACTATCTGGCAGCCTGATGGACTGTCTGGTGCCAACTGTACTGGCCCAAATAGTGCCAACTGTACAGTTTGGTGGAGGAGAAATAATGGTCTGTGGCTGTTTATCGTGGTTTAGTGATTTAGGCTAAGCCCATTTGTTCCAGGGAAGAGAAATCTTAATGCTACAGCATACAATGACATTCTAGAGAATTGTGCACTTCCAACTTTTTGGCAACGACTTGGGGAAAGCCCTTTCCTGTTTAAGCATGGCAATGTCCCCATCCACGAAGCAACGTCCATTAAGAAATGGGTTTGGTGTTGAAGAACTTGACTGGCCTGCACAGAGCCCTGACGTCTACCCCATCAAACAACTTTGGGATGAATATGGAATGCTGACTGCAAGCCAGGCCTTATCGCCCAACATTAGTGCCCTACCTCACTAATGGTCTTGGAGCTGAATGGAAGTGAATCCCTGCAACCATGTTTCAAAATCTGCTGGAAACCCTTCCCAGAAGAGTGGAGGCTGTTACAGCAGCAAAGGGGGGTCAATCTCCATTTTTATTGTTTTGGAATAAAATACTCAACAAATAAATATGGGTGTGATGTTCAGGTGTCCACATGCTTTCAGAAATCTGCCCTCTTCCAATCGAATGACTCATTTGTGCTCTAAGGGGTATTCTGTTGATTTCAAAGTTTTTATACTTTTTTCCTGATGGATACCTTTCTATAGCTTTATTCCCAAATGGTTCACTCGTTTCTGGAAATCCATTGCCTGACTGAAGGGACTCAACAAGTATTTCAGGTGAACTGATATTATTGCAAACAGATGTCTTTCAAGTGATAGTGAGATTTTGAAAATATATTTCAACTGAACATGTAATCAAATCATCTCTGTGGTTATTTTTAATATACATATACATGTTTATAATGTCCTCATAGCATTGTTATGCCTGACTAAAATAAGCACTGTGTACATACTTCAAATGCAGCACACACAGAGCAGACCAATTTAAGCCCTTCTGTAGCACTCCCTTTTTAACACAAACCTTAAAATGGCATACCCAAAATAAAATGGTTACTATTCTTGAACCGTTTTGACTACAGGCATAATCCTGGTCTATTTTGCAAGGTAACCCTTGGGAGTTTGTTTTCCAAGAGTCAGAATTACTCAAAATATTGCTGTAACAAAGCAACAGACGCTCAAACACAGTGGTAGTGGGAGATTTGCACCTGAAAGATTTTTTTTGAGTGGATACAGATGCTTGTCAGATTCCCCACCTCCCTGTCCCCCTCCATCTCCTTGTTTTTCCCTCGCCACCTCTGACAGCAGCAGGTCTGGAAGATTGTAAAAAAAAAAAAAAAAAAACAGCATTAGCTATCTAGTTTACTAATTCATTGATTGAGTTCCATTGATTTAAGTTTTAGTCAAATAGCCCACCCCATCAACATGTTGAACACGTCCCACCATTTTACGTGCCACAGTTATAATTATATTGAATAATGCTTGCATGGATGGCCAGGAGGGCTCTTTGTTGCGAGGAGAGTTGTTGCTTGCGCATAGCAGGTCCTATTGGCTATACTGAGGGACTGCTTGGTTATTACTGATCAGAGAACCTTCTAGATGGGCTCATCTTGTTCCAGAGAATATATATATGTATATATACCTGAGATATTAACATTTCTTATGTACACAATACTTTTGCCGTGTATGCAAAGGCAAAATGGACAACAATGGTAATTCCTCCAGAGAATTTCTAAGTAAACAATGGACATTCTATCAGTGGTCTTCTGAGTTAGCATGTTTTTGGGACTAAAAACCTCTATGGAATTTATTTTCTGGGCCCTTGCTTTGAAAAGGATACTGACTTTACTGTGATTTATGTCGTCTGTGGATTGCTAAAACACATGGAAAGTGAGGACCCCCCCCCCTCTGTTTTGCCTCCCCACGTGTTACAAAAGAACGACCCGTTGCTAAAACATTGGCATTGTAAAAAATTTTGATAGTGATAGAACTTATGGTATTAACACTTATAATTAACACTTAAATTATATATTGTGTGAAAAGATTGATGGAAAATTTCACCATAAAAAATTATGCAAATAAACTCACACCAGCTTGAATATGCGTTGGTATGACTTAAGGGGTTAAAACATTAACCACCCAAAGGTTTGTGCTTACAGAGTTTAAAAACAGCAGCATCATTTACACAAATAATATTTCCTAGAGTTTCAGCAGTGACCAGACTCTGAACTGAACAGCTGCCCTGCTTTTTTTCTCTTCTGTGCCTAAGCTTGTAGCCCCTGTACCCACAGAGCATGAGTCATCCATCTGTACCACAGGGCTCCTGGTCACACCACACAGTGGTTCCCCCGGCGCCTCCTGGCCACACATTACCATGCAGATCAGGGCTCCAGTCGGCAGGCAGAGAGAGAGTTCTGGAATAGCAATCACCAGAAGCGCAGCCCCCTCCCCCAAACAGCCCAGCCCAGCCCCGTCAGCTCACAAAACCGGACCCGCGTTTGTCCAGGTCTGCTGAGGCAAGTGATTTTCACCCGGTTGGCCCTCGCTGACCCCCAGTCAGACCCCTGCCTTGTGGAAAGCACAGTCTTTATGTGCACAGCGAGGCGCTGGCAGGCAGGTTACTGATGCAAAGCTCTCTCACGCAGCACCTCTGCAGCCTCCCCTGAGTCACACTATGCTGAAACATACACTAGAAAGAGCGTGTGAATATATATTTTTAAAAACATGCGTACAAAAATGCCAAGTTACTCACGCATAAAAAGCGCTGTCTAGAAGTCATTCATTAAAAGTGGCTAAATCTAGGCCTGCTGTTAAAAGTATTGATATCAAAATGAAGCCAAGCAACAGGAAATATTGGCTATCTTATCTCACACAAATTAAACAAGCTTTATTCCAAAGCAACACTACACAATGTTTTTAAAATTATTTCATGTAACTTGGCCCTGTCTTTTTTTTACCTTACCTTCTGAAGTGAATGTGGTCAGGCAGCCTGAAATAGTTAATCTCGTATTTATAGTTATATACAGCTTGCTTGTTTGACGTACAATCTTGTTTTCCTATTTGAGTTTGCTTATAATTATATAATTATATATAATTCTTTTTTTATTATTTTTTTCTCATGCCAGCCCTTAGTGTGATGGTAACATGAATACCCAAAGTCTTGGAACACATTGTTTGTTGGTCGTGTGTTATAAAATACAAGAATTTCACTTACTTTTTTTGGTCTTTCATTGCAGCTAACTCTTATATATTGTAAAAACATGCCTGTTTCATGGTTTGTTCATGTAGCTGAGACTGTTCTGAAAAAGAACTTGCCATTGTTTGATTGTAAAGGTAAAGGTAGTTATGAGTTAAAAAGTAAGAAGTGGGATAATCAGCCAAAATATGCTTGAATATGCTTTTACTGTGACAGGTTACGGGCTTCACCGCTCAGAGACCTCCCCCAGTCTATTCAGTGGTAGCTAGATCCCCACAGAGTGCAGACAGACTGGAGTCTAGGAGTGTAAATAAAATCTCGGCACTGTATTCCAGCTCTGGAATTTTAAAGAGCGTCCTCTAAGCAATACAAGAAGCTGATTTTTCAAATGCCACAGTTCACATGTCAGGCTATGCAAGTATCCCCATGTGGCTCACCTATGCTTCCCTGCAACATATGGTCCCCAACACCAGGGGGGGGTCAGCACTGGACTGATGATGTATCAGGTGCTTTACTACGTTGGAGCTTATGCTTACGTCATCTCCAGCCAAATTTGTCATTTTGCATTCATGTCTTTTACTCAGTAGATACATAATGAATGTTTGTGTGTGTGTGACAAATGTGGACAGGTTTTCCTGACCCCTCTTGCTGATCAGACTAGGTGTGCACAAGGGTAGAATTGGAGGGGTGAACGTAATGTCACCTAAACCTGTTCCCACATCTCAGCCCAAAGCTGTCCATATGTCCTTGCATTCAGTGGGACAGCACACCAGAGGAAACCGCTAACACACGCACGCACATGCGCATACACACAGACACACACACACCACATGCACTCACACACACACAGACACACACACACGCATGCACTCACACACACAGACACACACAGACAATTGTTTTATATTTTATGCAAGAACTACCAATACACAGTGCTTAAAATAAATGTGTTACTTCACTGAATAAATTATGGACATGTAAAAACGGCGCATGATTCACTACCCCAATATCTGTTTGGCTCCAGGGGAATGGAGAATGATTTGAGAACATGACTTCAGCAGATGTGACGCCACCTGTTCTTCCGCCATGTTTGACTTCTTAATGGTAAATGTGACTGACATTTTGGGACATTTTCTACCAGCTTCTTTTTTTTTTTTTTGCTCTATTTTTGATTACATTAGCTCAGGTCCGATTCCAGACAGTAATGGCATCTTCAATAATTCACTCTGCAGGTTCTGAGGCCCGTGCCAACTGCGTGTGCCAATGGCAGCCTTCGCCCAGCTCCCCCCTGTCGCTGTCTGAGCCAGTCCTGAGAGTCGCCGGGTAGCCCTCCGCTGCCCCTTCGCTAGCATGCCTCCTCACTTTTCCTTAATGAGGACTAATGAGACCCCGTCAGCAGGAAGAGTTTAAGGTAGTTAAGCGCTCGTTTAGATAGAACAGCAAAGAAAGAGCTGGAAGAGGCATAATCAGTACCTTTAAAGGAAAAGAGGCTGTTTATCACGTGCTGTCTCCACAGGCTAATGGCCTCTCCACTTTGACTGGGCCTGGTGTCCTGCATATGGGGTGCTGCTGAAAAAGGCTGTGTATTTTGCTGAAAGGACCAGCATGGCTGGCTGCACTGCCAAGCACTGAAAGTACTCAAGAACACCCCACCACCCAAAAAAATGAGAATAATAAAAAATTTAAAAATAACAGAGGCACTTTTCCCTCCCTGCCAAGATGACATAGAAAGGAACTTTGCTGCTGTATTGGTCCACTGCTAATCTTACTAACAGTTAAGCTCTGCAAGGATATCTTCTGGAAGTTTCCTTAAACCTCAGCCATCCAGCTAAGCTGACTGCAAGTCTACTTACTGAGTCACTCTGCTGGATTTTGTAAAGTACCGCTGCTTTATTCACAGGCATGCTGCAAGTGATTGCCCGTGTCTATGTTTTGATTATGATTATTTTTCTCTGTGCTGATCATTCTGAAGGCAAGGTCCTCAAAGGGAAACATTTGCTTTTCTAGGGAGGCATTCATGCACAGGGGGCACAGAAAGGAAAGGAACTGGAAGCACAACCAAATTTAGAACAAAGCAAAGAAGAAATCATTGGACTTAACTGACCAAATACTTTAGACTGATAGAGAATGTGATAAAACATAACAGAAAATAAATAGGAAAAAATAAATAAACTGCAAAGCAATGTTTACATGAAACGTACAGGTATAGTTGTATCTAGTTCATATAGTACAGTATGTGCATATTAAATAGTAGCTAGCTACAAACAGCCAGATCCTGACTTGAAGAACGTAGGTGGTTTTAACACACGCTCAGACACATAGCACATTAGAGATAATACCTGCACAGATGGCATGGATACTGTGGAAATCGCCTTAGAGTTAAATAACACCTTTATGTTAGCGGTCAGGTGTCTGATTTACAGTATTATTTGTATTACGCAATTTCAGCTGGCTCCATTACAGCAGCACGAAGCAGACAAGCACGCTCTGTGCCAAACGGCACTGTACACTTCAGCAGTGATTTACTGCAGGGTGGTTTTGTGTATCGAATGCAGCCCTGGACCGTATACAAGGCCTGACCTATCAGTATGCTGGGTCTGCCACTGATCTCCATTTGCCAAGGACCAGAGCTGTTCTCACTCTCTCCAGGGAAGGAGTAAGTGAATCCGAAGCCAATTTCAGAGCACCTGCACTGGCGCATGAAGAGATCAGAAGGCCCGCGGCCAGGTCAATGAGTCGGTCTTAAACGTTACCAATATAAACCTCCTTGGAGATGCTAAGAACAAACAGGGGTGGGTCTGTGGGCGGGGTTACATGCGTGGAGTGACAGCAGGAGCGTGGTGTTCTTCAGTCAGGGTCAGGGTCAGAGGCAGCACGCAGGGAGTTTATCACACAGGAATATAGGTAAAGCGGACGGTTTGGGGACAGATCGGATATAGATAGACGCGGAGCTGTCCAAAAAGCCGCTCGCGGTGAGCAGGGTGTCCCAGGGGGGAGGGGAAGCGAGACAGCCAGTCAGCCCCACCCCGCCGTCGTCCAAAATCAGGAGGGGCGGCGTGGCGACGTGAAGCCAGACGGCGGGCGGGGCGAGACAGGAGGGCCCGTCAGTCACGATTCTCCCGGCCCAACGGACGACAGAGAGGAACCCTGCCACGGACAGCCTGCTTAACATCCCAGCACCTCCTCCATCTGCACTGCAGGTGAATTATTCAGCGCATCTACACACGTAGGCCTGCCGCAACACCCACCAGCGCAGGTCTCAGAATCTGAAGGGGCGAGGGGCGGACTGAAGGCGATATTCGCCGCCGGTTTTTCTCCCCCTGCCTGCGCAGAGATCGGAGCGAGGAACGGGAGTCTGAGCACGTAGCGCGCGCGGCGCTCCAGCGTTCGCGAGCTCGCTGCAGAGCGGGCCTGAGTCACCGCTGACGGCTTTATGTAAATGCCAGCCCCGGCTCCGCGCCGCCGCTCCAGGCTTCAGACAGCCGGCCCCCCGGGAAATATGGGGACGTGGGATTCGGTTGTTTCATCTTCAAAGACTCCCCGAAAAACAAGCAGGAACAGTAAATCACCTGCCGTTTATATTATTCATGTTCGGGGGTTGAAGCCGCCTTGCTGAACGCGTGTGCAAAACGCCTGGGGGTGGGGGGTGCTAATTGTCTCTGTCCTTGTCATCAGCCCTCCCCCCCACGAAAGGTACAGTGAATCTGTTAGCAGTCCTTTTACTTTCTGTGAAACCCCCAGGTATGTCTCTCCCCCCCACCTGTCGTCAGAAGACTTGGCGGTAACGCTTATTACCGCCCGCAGTTCCCAGAGCTCCACTTTGCCTCACATAACCACACCTCCTCCATTACAGCTCTCTCTCCCTCCCTCCCTCCCTCTCTCTCTCCCTCTCTCTATCTCCTTCCCTCTCTCTCTCCCTCTCTCTCTCTCTCCCACTCTCCCTCCCTCTCTCCCCCCCTCTCTCTCCTCAGAGTGCGCAGAAAACATGGGCGCGGGGGTGTCTGTGTCAAACCGCAGGCTACGCAGCTCCTCCAGGTCCGGATGGACTGGGAAAAGGATCCGGCCAGATATAGCCCCCCCCCATCCCTCCAGCCTCCCCCCCTCCCCACCAGCCCCCTTCTCAGAGGCCAGTGTATCATCTTTTTGCTCGTTTGGCAGAAGCCCATTGACATCAGAGCTTTCACAGGCTCCATTTCACACTCTTGGGTCACCTGTGGTGCCCAGAAGATAAGCCCACCGCCAGCCAACTGAGAAGCTGTCTGAAATGTTGCAGTCGAGCCCCCTCAAAGGGTTTGGAAAGATGTGTCTGTTACAGACACACCCATCTCAGTTTTGCTGCATAATGTAATTAATCAGCATCTGCTTATTTACTGAATCGGGGAGAGCTATTCCATATGGCAGAAACTGAGGTTTGTGATAAAGTCTTTTGTTGTAGCCAGATTAAGACATGCATGTAATTCATTCTTTCCTCTTTTTCTCATTACAGTATGCTCCAATGCATGTCTTAAGGTGTCCAATATGTGACACTTTGATGGGCCTGGTTGGTTTTAAATCTTTACATGACTTTTGGAACCTGTATTTGAGGTTAATATAACAATTATTGCAAGTTACGTACAGGATATATATATATATATATATATATATATATATATATTCCACAGTGTACATTACACAGAAAACAATAAATAGAAATAAATAATATGTTTTGTGGTTTCACCAGCTAGAAAATAATGTATCATTTCTCATTTTATCATGTTCATATTTATATATCTATTAAACAATATAAGTGATTTACATTTTAGTGAATTTTAGTGAAGGACATCCATTCTTTTTTTAATTATTCTTGATTCATTGCTGTCTTTGTTTGATTTCGTAATTGTGGGACAGGACTCCGGGCTTGAGCTGTGGTCACACTGATTGCTTCCTGAGAAGTCTTCATTCATCCACACCCCACATTAATCATAACCTACGCACTCGGAATTAAAACTTAGCTTTGGCTACCTTCTGTTGCTCGAAATATGAGACCAAAAACATCACTGCAAAATAGCGGGTGAAAAAGTCATGTAATTATATTTGTCATATTTCACTGCGCACAATCTTCAGTCACTGTTGCAGACCACAGGCTCTCAATAAGGTGGAAAATTATACAGAAACCAAAATAAAAGCTGCCTTCAGCAGTTGCTTTATTCGACCCCTTGCTTACTGTTTTTGTACGGCAAACAAATTTTACATAAATACGAAGAAGGTTCAAAAGTCATATTAAAAATACATCAGTTGGATAGATTGATCCAATTATGGTTTGTCTAATATAGATTTTTGTATCATTTACAAATAAATGCTGCCTTTTCCTGAACTTGGACAACATGAGTGTCACAGTGCCACCTGGTGCTGAATCTGAGGAAGAGCACTGCTAGTGCCTGTGTCGTAAAAGCCGGACCGAGCTGCGACAGATTTTGCTGCACACAGTGCATGAGATACTGCACCAAATCAGTGTGGAGGAAACTGTCACGCACGGGAAGGCATACAGTAGCATTCTGTCCTTTGTTTGTGGAACTGGAACAATAATATATGTCAATCTATTGTGCATGTACAACAGCTGTGATCTTACTGATGGTATATGTTAAAGATGAACACACACTGGTACTTTCTACGACAAGTAGTACAATATTACATTACGTTACTGGCATTTAGCAGACACGTTTATCCAGAATGACTTATAGACTTATATTGCAGAGGTAAGAGGTATTGGCAGATGTTTGTGGATCTGGATTTGCAAATAATATGAGAAACTGACATTCGGGAAATACTGTATGCAGTACGGGTTCCTGTGGCATGAATATGTAATACTGCTAATGCAAGGGTAGGTTTTGCAGGAACCGACAGTGGTCTATGTTTCCTCTAAGATACAATATTGGTTCAAGTAATTGTATGTAAGCCTTGACATGTAATAGTACTTAGCATTTATAATGGTGCAGTATGTGGTATTGGTACTTGCAATGGTTTTGACACTCATCCTACAGTAAGAATGTCCTATTGTGTGTCATTGGTGATAGTAACAATATGTAAATATAAGAATAAAAGAGAAACTGTGAGTCTCTCCACCACCCTGAGTTCGAATGAAAGCTGAGATGTTGTTAAGGTGAAGGGGTTAGTCTTGTGCAAGGCAACAGAGACACAAGGCGCTGTTATCACCTGTCATAGCAGTAACATTTGACAGAAAACAAATCTCCAGTCTTCAAACTGGAGAGACTTCTAAAAACACCAGGGAATGTTTTCAAAAGTCAGGTTCCTGTCTGCCAACACAAATAAATGACTTTTATTGCCAAAAGAACTTGGAAAACAGACTGTGTGTATTCTGGGATATTTGTCTTGGAGATGAAGTCCTTTCATTTTACATGAAGCGTACAGGGGACAGTCATTGTGAAGCACAAGACCTGTGATGTAAACACGTGAGCGTACTGAGATATGCCAGCAATAGAATACTGAGGATCTGTTTATTTTCAGATAATAAGAGGCTGGGAATAAGCCCATTTCATAAATAATAAAATATAGAAACACATAGATATGATCACAGCAACTCATACTATAGCATAGTTTATTGGGAAGTTAGATCGTTTTGTAAGCAACCATAATTGTCGGCAAACCTTTACCCATAGACTTATAAAACCTTGTTCTTTTAAGACTATGGGTTCTTGTTCTTACAGTAGGTGGAATTAAGACTACATGTGCTGCTGATGGAAATAGCCATTTTGGTGTATTCAAGTATATTTGATATCTGATGTCTGATCTGCTAGTATACATGAGACACTATTTTCTTTTAAAAGCAGATATTAGGTAGAAGTTGGACTCTCTGTTAGTTCCTCCTGATACTAAAGTAGGGTACATTGAAAAAGAACTGCCAAAATAGAAAAAAAGCTTTGATATAGTGCATTTTACACAGGCATGGTACATTTATTTTATCTACTCTGGACTCATATAAACTCTATTAGGGTTGAATGAACATTTCATTTTTAACTGTGTGTCAGTGAAGTGAGAAAAACAAAGGAACTAATATGACCCACACCCGTTCCTGTGTTTAGGTTTTCACATATGTTCCACCTGCGTTGTTTTGTGCAGTGTGGCTTGACATGGTATTTCTCACATTCAGTTAGCTTACCACTGTATAGGTTCTGATATGCCACCTTTTTTGGAATGGCAATGTTGTTTTGTATGTATTGAAAGACAATGCAATATAACATATGGCAATATAACATATTCCAAAGGCACAAAACAGTATTTAAGTTTCAGTTCACCATACTTGGCTGAGTCTAGCCCTTATTATGACACAGCACAACTCTGAGCATGTTTATTGTCCTTTGAAGAATGACTGTACTTTGTATTCTCCAAGCAGGCACTTATTTACTTCATTTTTCAAGTTGCTGTAGATAGAAATGTCTGTTAAATGACTCTAATGTAATTCTGATTCAGGGCTGGAGTGAGGGATGTATAACTGCAATCTTAGCCTGACCAGTTAAAGGGGATTTCCTGAGGACCATTCACCAGGGCAGCTGGGATCAATCGTATATGACAGGAGATAGGAGAACATTCATGAATCATCATGTTCAGCTGAATGTACTGTACAGGCTGTGCTGGAGAGAAGCCTCATTCTCGAAATGATAATGGCCCTCATTTTGTCGACATACATTAAAATAAACATGTGCTGCACATGCATTTAATAAAGGATGTGGCATTTGCCAATTAGTGTATATTTAATGTGACTTCAGCTTCAGCCTGAGTCGTGTTCTTGTGGAAGCAGGTTGTTCTGCCGCATGTCTCAATAAGTACACCTGCTTAACTGCTTCCCCCTGAACATAACTTGGTAAATATTGCTTCTTAGGTCTCTGCAGTGACTGGTATACAAGATGGGCGTGTCCAGGTAAGTATGTTCATTTTGTTGCCGGTAAGGTTTACTAATTATAGCAAGTAATCATATAGAATGCACTATCCAAGGAAGGTAAACAGAAGAAGAAGTTAGACTTAACAATATCACTCCAACAAAGTAATTCCACCTCCCATAACTTCAATTGATGCCATCACCCACACATTTCTAATACATGGTCAGAGGTATGTATACATTTGCTGCAGTTGCTTCAACTTGCAACCATCCATCCATTTTCTTAATTAAACCACTTTTTACTGGTCAGTGGAGTGGCTGAAGCCTATCCCAGCATGCAGTGGGTGAGAAGCAGGAATAGACCCTGGACAGTTTGTCAGTTCATCACAGTGGCCATGTACCATTCACTCACACGTTCATACCTATGGGAAATATAGAGTCCCTAATTTGTTAGCTGCATGTGTTTGGACTGCAGGAAGAAACTCAAGCAAACACAGGGAGAACATGCAGACTCCACACAGAGAGGTTCTTGGGATTCAAACTCAGCAGCCAACCACATATAGCATTTGATGAAAGAGATGAATAAATATAGAAAGAGTATAAAATATAAGAGATAGAATAGAAAACAAAAGAAAGGAAAGAGAATAGAATAGAAAGAGTAAATAACAGAGACCCTAGCCTATAAAGCAATCTGCTTACTCAGTGCCCAATTGATAAATTGGTGACATTGCTGCTGTTGTATTATCATCATTTTCTGCAGTGTTTCAGAACTGACAGAAAGCGTGTCTGTGTATGAGGTCACATCATCCGCAGTCTGACTCTGTTTGGTAGTCCCCTGTGACTGGTGAGGACCTTGCCTGTCGGCTAAGACAGTGCTTTAAAACCCCACTTCTCTGCACACACACACACACACACACACACATACTGTGAGCTGGATTCTCAGCCCTGTCCAATTCCCCAAAGGCTAGTGCATCTAGCACAAAAAGAGTATGGCTTGGAAGAGCTTTGCTAATCCTCAGTTCAGTAATTGGGCAAACACAATGCAATTGACTGGGAAACTTTAGGAGTGCTCTAAATGTGAGACAAATATCTCCGTGAAAAGATGAGTTACTGAAAATTATCTTGGACAAGTAATCATTCACAGGCCAATTCACCCCCTGCTCCTGGCCACACAACCAGGAGAGCCACAATCTAATAAACTAGGGGCCTGCTTACATGCATAAATCGCTTGTCACATCGAGAATAATTACTTGTCAAGTCCTGCGAGCTTCTTGAAACCAGCATTGCAGCTTCCAAAACAAACTGTGTTATGACACCAGCAGCAATTTAGGAGGTAATAATGAATTTAAAGTCAGTAAAAATACTTTTCTATTCTCACCATACTTCCCTTCACAACATTTCACTTTATCTTAGATAGTAAATATGTTGTTATGAGTATAAGATAATGTGTCCGATGAATTTTATGTCTGCCATTGTGGTTTTTCGTTCAAGATTTTCCAATAAATTCTCCCCTTAGTTTACAATATGGCATCACATTTTTTCCAAGACATATTTTGTCCTAGTCAGAGAGTGCCCTCTGGTGGACTATGTTAGGCACTTATATTACATTGGAGAAATTAAAAATTGCTTAAAAGGAAACCCTCTGCACATATCACACAATGCCATTAAGTAATGGCTGACATCATCACTGCCTTCTAAGGGTACAAGTGGACCCAAACCAGGCCAGAAATATGAACCGCACACCATTACAGACCACCGGAACACTTCATTGCTGCGACGCCCCTGTTTTTCCATTTTTTCTACGTTACCTGTACAATGAAGCCATAGCTGTGTGGGAGAAATCTCGTTACAATAATGATCTCATTAAGGATGATGAGATCATTCCCAGAAGTCAGGGAAGAGCCAGACTTCCTCACTGAAGACCAGGCCCTTTAGGGACCGAAGAATAAACATATTTCCCAGAACATGTTCTCCTTTTCTGAATAATCTAGGTTGAAATATTGCATCTCACAAAATTGATGTGAACTGTAATAATATTGTTATTTCCCTCTAAAAAAGCTGAAAAATGTTCCCTTCAGTGTTCAGTGTTAAAGAACTACATGTATATTTCTGTGTATTTGGAAATTCTGAATTGAACACTCTTTCAAAAATGCAAACAAACATTGACATATACTCACTCAGACCTATGATCATATTTATTAACAATAATGTGGTTGTTACACAATATGACCAAAAGTATGTGGACACTTCTGGGTCTGGGGCTGTTTTTCATGGTTTGGGCTAGGCCCCTTAGTTCTAGTAAAGTTAATGCTACACCATACACTCACATTCTGGATTACTTTGTGCTTCCCCAAAAGTTTGGGAAAGCCCTTTGCTGTTGCAGCATGGCAATGTCCCTGGACACACAGTGAGGTCTATATGTAAGTGGTTTTGTCAAGAATGGTGTGGAAGAACTTGACTGGCCAGCATCCAGCCCAGACCTCAGCCTCATCCATTACCTTTGGGATCAGTTGAAAAGGCAAGGCAGCTGTAATGGCCCAATCAGTGCCCGACCTCACTAATGCCCTGGCTGAATGGAAGCAAATCCCTGCAGCAATGCTCCAACATCTAGTATAAAGCCTTCTCAGACAAGTGGAGGTTGTTATAGCAGAAATGGGTGGAGCAACTCCATATTAATGCCCATAATTGGATTTTGAAAAATGAGATTTTGGATGTCAGGTGTCCAGATACTTCTGGCCATATAATGCATCTTAAAATCAAGCAGTCTCACTACAAAAAATGTAATAGTATAAAAATGAAAATAATCTAAAAACCTAAAGAATACAAATCACAAATACATAGTTACAGAACACATATCTAAATATATATAAAAAATAAACGTATGTAAGAACTCAATTCTAACAGCTGTATACACATATTTACCCTCATAGCTATATGTCTATATTAGGGTGTTTGGGCTGGCAACAAGATGCAAGGCTCTTTGCGTCATAAACAGAAGGTAGTGAATCATCTGTCCTCCAGCTCATCTTAAGCAGCCTGTCATTGACACAGCTCAGATCTTAAAAACATCTCCCAACCTAATGGGGTAAGTACAGAGGTGTCACGCACATTCCACAAGCACAGAATAAAGGACAAGCTCTACCGGCTGTCTGTCAGCTTAATCTGGATTCACTCTTTGAATTCCACAAAGGCCATTATATTTGAATACATTCACTGTGTTATTGTTACACGCACACGGTTTTATTTATGAACCATGTTAATATCCGCATGCTAGAGGAAATTACATTATATTTCCTAGTGAGGTTTTGTGTGCAGAATGGCATGACAATCAGTTTCATTTTTTCCCCTCTTTATATTTTCACTGAGCTTTAAATTCAGCATGCACATCACATACGGGATTGGGGTAACAAACACACAATGTACTCATAAATACATCAATCCATCCATCCATTATATATACCTGCTTATCCTGAGGAGATAGGTAATTACAGACATCTGGTTTTTTAATATTGGGAAAAGCCAAAGCTAGCAGGGCAGCCTCAAGAAAGTAAGAAACTAACAGAAGCACAAAATGGAATACAGTTTTCAGTTTTGGGGAGACAAACATAACCTGTTCTGCTCACAGTGGTCATTGGTTGAAGGGGCGTGATACCTTTGTAAATGCAGGTGTGTGTGTGTGTGTGTGTGTGTGTTTGAAAGGGATGAACAAAGAGTGAATGAGTTCAGAAAAATTTTGACAAGACTTTCATGTACAGGCAGTATGTGGCCAGCAGGTGGAGACAACTGTGCAATTTGCTCATCATAATGAGACAGGAAACACTCCGATATAACACGCTAGCAAGACTGTGTGCATCAAAGGCATAAACCTTACCTTTGTTTGCACTTTTGGGGTGCCGTGGGCACAGCACACCCATATGAGCAGCCAAGGGGGCCCCCTGAGTACCCAAACACAGACAGTAACTTAGGCTTAATTCATGAAAAACATTGTTTAATGAAAGTTGATGAGTAACATTACCTTATCATGCCTTGCACCCAAATGTATAGACTAGCTTTGCCTCAACTATGTATTTCTTCTGCAGTGAGTGGAGATGCAGTGTCCCATTAAAAAGTGCACATGTCCCATTAAAATGATTTTTTTTTTTTTTATATTACAACAAATATTGACCAAGTAAAGCAATGCTGTAAAAGTGTACAACATTAAATATTGAAGTAAATTCAAATTTCCAGTCTGAAGTTGAGGAGGTATGTACATATGTATTCAGCCCGTATTTGTTTAAAACAAAACAAAAACAATTCACCAATCCAGTAGAGAGAGCACTTGTTGATTTATTTAGGAAAAAAGAGAACTATCTTCAAAGTGGTTGAGTGTGTGCTAATAGACTGGCCTTTCTGCCATGACTCTGAACAGAAAAGGAGAGTGGGATGGAGGCTTCTCATTTCAATCCACAAGCATGCACGAGTTTATGATTCCAATATTCTACACAGTGCTATGGTATGACTAGGCCAGTGGAGCATGTAATTCACAATTACAGAATTACATGGTCCCTGACAGCAAAGCAGAATTAAGCTGTTTAGCTGGGGGTTGTTTGTTTGTTTATTTATTTATATTGGCTGCATAAACACTCAGATATTGGGTAGAGCCCAGTTCTAAATGAGTAATTCTCAACTGGCAACTCCAAGTAACAGCACGTTGTGAAACTAAATATTGTTCAAAATTGAAACATTTTAAAAATGAACTACTTATTGGCTGTTCACCTTCCTTGTAAAATCCCCCTGATGTTACTGTAGTTGTGTATGATGCATGGACATAAATGGTATGGGCAGTTATATAGCACTTTTGCTGATTGTGTAAGTGCAAAGACATTTTATGTCCATTGTGATGCTAAAAGCAACGTAAGTCCTAAATGTTTGAGGTAAGAGCTGCTGAAAAGCTAAACCCTTTCCACAACTGGTAAGATTTCACCAGTGCTCCTTACCCTCTGAGACGCCTCCCCCCCCCCCCCCCCTTAGATACTGAGAACAGTGTACCTTCAGGAAGAGCCTCTGGTGTATTGTTCCATTGTGTTTAGCCTGTAAAGCAGATAACAAATGTAAGCAATTTTGAACAAGAAACAAAAGGATATTGCTAATTTGCCTTTCTCTATATTTTTAATTAATTTTTTTCCAGCATAGGTTCCCTTTAAGTACTGCCCATGATTCATTTCATAATGTCCCACATGTCCCATAGATATATGGGAATTAAATAAATACAAAACCATCACCATGTGAAATTAAGCATCATCCATATTGACTAAAGTAGTGCACCTGCAGTTTTTCAGTTGTGGAACATCTCACTAGCCAGATTAATAATTGGGAATCACTGCAGGTAGCTAGCTACTAGAAGTGGAAAATCCTGGTTCAGAAAGTAAAAGTCCTCCCCAAGATTTTTTTCCAATCTCCTGGATTTGATAATCAGCACAATTCTTTGACCAGGAGGGAGAAGTAACCAGTGAAATCGGCTGGCTGAGTTCATGGGTGGAAGAAACACATGGCAGAACTTTTACTTTCTGACCCCTGGATTTTCTACCTCTGCTAGCCACCTGTAGAGAATGGTCCTGTGAGTGTCATGTTTCTTTGCAAAACAGGACATTAAAAACTTGAATTGTGAACTAGTATTGATCATGTGTTGAATTATATTTTTACTCATAACAGTGATAGGAAACATAACAGCCTAGATACTAATCACATTGATGCTACAGAGAATCCACCATGTTGGCATTTACTTGGTTAAAAAAGAAATCTAAAGTTTTACTGGATGCTTGTGCCATCCCCACCTATAAAGCAAAGTTTTGCAAGCAGTAAATTTGCCCCCTCACTGTGAAGTCTCGCGCACATACTGTGGTGTTTCTGGAAGGGGCATCTTATGGGGGCACAAGTCAACTCCCCTCACTCTGATTAGCAAAATTGGAACATACTCCGTAAATTTTGACGGTGGGGGTAGATTGGGATGTCATAGTCCAGCTGCATAATCCGACTGTGTGGTGTGAGCAGTATGTGATTTTGATTATTCACTGCCCTCTCCTCTGTACACCTTTCAAATAATTTGCTTCTGGTAATGATATGTGATTGGCCAGTATTTAAAAAAAACTATTCACCCTAGGCATTCCATTTTCTCATGGGTAGCTAGCCTACGTGAGCCAACAAATCACTCTTCACACCACCTGCATTCATATAACGTATAATCCAGAAAGCAAACCTATTTAAAACCAACTTAGTCAGTCACTCCAACTGAGCATAATGCTTTGCCCACAAGTATGTGAAATACATTACACATACTCTTCCAGTGATAATGAGCAGTTCCTTTCTTTCTTCACACTTTTCTTTTCCATCACTTTGGTACAGGTTAATGCTCGTCTCATATGCCCATTAGACTTGGTTCCAGAGGCAATTTTTAGCAAAGGGAATTTTTAGCCAACTCTAAACTGGCTGTTCTGTTCTTGAGGCTCACCAGTGGTTTGCAACTTCGCATCTTGCAGTTGAACTGTCTGAGGTTCTGTTGATGTAGTCTCCTCTTTATGATAGTCTTTGACACGTCTCTGCCCACAACCTGGAGATCTGTTCTACAGTTGAAAATGGGTTTTTCTTTACAATTGAAAGTATTGTATGGTCATCTTCTACAGTGGACTGCTTGTGGGCTACTAGGTTGTTTGCTATTGCTGAGCCAGTGCATTCTTGCATTCTAGCTTCATAACAATGTATGAAACATTAGATTTTTACACACCCGATATGTTGGCTCTGTCCCTGGCCAATTTATTTTAATTTTTCACCCCATGTTGGCCCTTACTGGCATTGACATTTCTTCATGTTCAGAATAACAGTAACGGACTCCAAATACAAATTCCACACCTAGAATCAACTCAAGGTTTGTTAGCTTACCTGTGCATGAATTAATGATGTAGCAACACACAGCTGCCAAGAAACAGCTGAGCAGCCAATTGGCCAATTACTTTTGGTCCCCTAAAATGTGGGGACAAACAATAAAAGGTCTGAAATTCATAAGAACATGAAAAAATGATGGAAGAACAGGAAGAACAGCCCAACTTGGCTCGTCTTCGTTTATTTTTAATTTTTGAATAGATATACAGAAGAAATAAGTGAAACTATCCATATAAAAATCATCAACAAACAAAAAAATGAAACAATAAGTCTACAAAAACCATGCTTCACCCAACATGAATGTAAATACACACAAATTAAACCAGACTATCTGCATTTGTCTTTAACCTCATATTCATTGTTTCATTTTAAATCCAATGCTCTGGAGCACAGACCCAAAACAACACTAATTGTCCAAATGCTCACAGTCTGTACTGTGCATTCAAGTATACACACATGCATACATACAAGCTCACTCAGTCTATTATTTTGATTCGGCAACATTCCCTGCTTCTGAATATTTCTGTATGTTGCCTCACCTGTGATAGCAACCATAAGCAGACAAGGTATATAACAACATGTGCATTACCCCTTTATTGTGGCTCTATTTTAAGTCTTCTATCAATCATAGCTGAAGTATTGCCATTATTATTTTTGAACAATTCAGCCTCCTGAACACAGTGCAGCATCTGTCACCACTTGCGAAATGTCTGGAAGAAATGTACCAAGTTTGTTATTTGTAACATAGAACTGTATTCGAATAACAATTTCAGCTGACAAAAATAGTCTATTGCTTAGATCTGATAACGGTTTACTAAAATAGCTCATTACTCCGCCCTATGAAATACCATTTTTATTGTGATTGACCTTTTTTGCAATAGAAAAACACAGCCTTAATTTTTGATTTCAGTCCAGTACGATGTATTTAGAGCTGGATCTGAACATGATTCTAAAATATGAGAACAATTTCTATGACAGTAGTGTTTGAGCAATTTGAAACAAATGTTGTTACAATACAATGTTGTGAACCGAAGTGGTGACAACTAAACTTTTATATAATAAAAGTATAAAAATGCATTTAAACACCTACAGTAGGTTTAAAAACATTGGTTGTTCCACTATAATTCCAGTTGGGGAATGTTTTAGAATCATGTGACTTTATTTTGGCAGTTACAGCTTTCACTCCAAATACCAATTTGGCATATCATGAAACATTGAACACAAGTATGGCTGATACCATTTATACTTTTGAGCCTCCCCTTCTGGATTTTAATGCTTTTGGGGGCCACAGAAATTGTTTCAACACATTTTAAGATTACTGATCTGAAAATGATTACTTAGATTAGTAATTAGATTACTAATTCAAGACCCACCCATCTTGGCTGCATTCTCCGCCTTTCCGATATGCTTGCTCTGCTTGTTAAACCGTGACTATGGACGTGATTGCATGGCTTTCACAAGCCTGGCAGATATTTTCATGTGTGTAAGGCCTTAAATGTTCCAGATATGTGGGTAGATTATGCAACTGTCCTGTCCCAATGTGGCCTGTGTCGAAACTGTAAGTGGTTTTCATTCCAAACAGATCTACTGCACAATCCCAGGATTTTGAGATGTTAATGTTTCTTAATTACACTTTTCATATTTTGAGGGATGAATTACCCACCTAAGCCATAATGGCTTGAGCTTGCATGCACACCAATACCCCGGTTATTGGGAGTAATCCGTTTATGGCAGTATTTTGTGCACACATGGATATCGGTAATGTGATTACTCCAATAGCTGCCTTTACATAATTCTTCCCATAATCAGTGTATGCTCGACGGAAAAGGTGTACACTGAAGCCATGCTTGTTTTCACCTGGGATCTTTGAGTTCCACCTGACATGTGCAATTTCAAAAAGCCGAAACAAATCAAAGTAAGACATCTACATGCATAAAAAAATCCAAAGACTGGTTTTTGAATACCCTGATTATGACCTTATGCCAATACATCACTATTTCAATAAGTAGGGCAAGACCACAGTATTCATTTGCATGGAAATGCACCCATTGTCAGAAATAGCTGTGCATGTCATGAGAAATAAAAGTCCCATATTCACACTGTGCTATATTGCAAGCAATTACAGAAAGGTAAAAAATAAATTAACAGAGCAAATTAAAGACTAGGTTTAAGGGAAAAATTATGAAGAACTGAATGAAGTAGAAAGTAACAGTTTATAATAAGGTCATGAGCTGGCATTAACTAACGTAGTTGTTAACATTAATCAATGATGTACAAATACATTCATGTGTCCTTATTGTAACGTGTTACCAGGGGCACATATGTCTAAATGCAGCATGGGTCATATCAGGGCCAGGGCCTATACCAATGAACTGTAATTGGTCATAACGTTCACACCTTTATCCAGTCAACTGCAAACCCCTCAAAATTAGATGAAATAGTTATATATTCTGAAGCTTGCCTTTCAACCAGATGTTTTACAAATTAAAGGCAAGAGTATCCTCAAAGCATAATTGTGTTCACGCGTTCAAGTTAGGCTGACGGAATTGAATTACCAGGAAAAAGTAGGCAAACCACCTTCACTGAGTCCAGAATGTCCTTGCATATTTTTGCCTATCATACATTTTCTTTATGTATATAACGAGCTGAACAACAGTGAGACTACTGTATGTCCACTGGCAGTAGTATTTGCTCACACAATTTGGCACAAATATTAAGTACAGGGCATTTCACAGGGCCAAAAGCTTAATTTTATGCACACATTCTGTGTAGCTGTTCAAACGTCCCATTAGCCCTCTTCCCCTTCAATTTATAATATTATTGACTGTTTTTGCAAGCCTCTAGGTTTATACATATTTTTTTTAGTGCAGATCAAATGGAACCAGCTACTCTGCCCTGTAACTGCTGCATTTGCTCAGAAGGAAAATTGTGCTGCATAAATATGAATTTTTATCCACAGACAGTATTTACCTTTATTCTCGACCTCCATTTGATATTTTTGCACATCCCACCCTTACACCACACAAAATGAAAATATATGTTCTGTTTCTCACTTTCAGATTAAAGCAGTGGTTTTTAAATTAGATTCCTATTTTATGAACTGTGCTCATATTTTGTCTTCCTCTACAGCACAGGCATAGCGTTATTAAGCCATGCATAGGCCTACTACATCCACCAGAGAAGCGGTATCAAGCTAATGGCACTGGATGAGGTGGTTTGCACAACAGGCGAACACTGTGCTAACCAGCTGAGACCTAAATCAATCAATCTATCAAATTTTATTTACACTATATAGCAGATTTTACAAAGTATTTGTCACAACATGTTTCACAGTTCACACTGGCCTAAAGGCCCATAGAGTAAGCTAGAGGCAATAGTGGCATGGAAAACCGGGGTTTGGGTTCATAAATACATGGCCTGCTGCAGCAAGCTTTCTGCAACGTGTCTGTTCCATATTTTTGGATTGTGGCATGACACAGCAAATAAATGTGTAATAAAATATGGAGGATACATATGATCCAGCGTGCATTGTATCCCCACATATCCCTGCAGGTGCTTCCCTCGTTCCCTTCTGTACCAGTGGAGAACTGCAGGTATATTAACAACCAGCTAAACATACTGAAGAACAAGCCTTTCAAATGTTACATTGTCCTGGCAGAAAGTAAACAAAATTTCTACTTATTTCCGGATTTACGTACACAAGTTTTTGTCTTTCTCGTGACTTTAGAAAAACACAGCAGCATTACAAACGTCGCATACCGGAAAATCCACCGGAGAAAGAGTGCGACGGAGACGCGACGCAAACGGAGCCGTGTAGACACGCGGGGAACACGCTGTGCCGTTTACGCACTGCTAAGCGCGCTGGTGTAGCTGCAGCTTTCCGCTGCGTACAGAATCCTGAGCGCATGAAATGACTTCTTTTCCTGTTCTCACTTTTCCCTACTGACCCGCCAGACAAACAAAGAGCCAACGGGGTGCCCGCAAACACAAGCCAGACCCAAATTAAATAAAATGCGCCCAGCAAGTGCCTTCCCTCCGTAAGGACAAGAAGCTGAAGAATTCGAGGCAACACCCTGCATTTCGGGCCTGCCCCTTTTGTAGCCGCAGCCACATTTGTTAATTGTCATCCAGGTTTCTGGCACCATACAAACACATCAGTCACAGAGTCTATTTATCTCATTTATCTTATGTCTGTCCTCCCCCTTTCTTTCTCTTTGTCTTTGCCTTCATTATGTTAGGTTTCTGAGCATGCTGTCAGTTTTGTAGTCAAGTGAATAGGGTTGAGCTCGGGGTGACTTTTCAATGGACAACATGTGACCCATCTGGCCATCCCTGCTTTATTAACCCCTTCTCTATTCCATTTGTTTGGGTTTTTGTTTGTGCACTTGTAAGCAATACAATGAATTCAGCACAACACTAAGAAGGAAACTCGGGACTACCTATAACTAGTTAATGGTTAAACAAATGTCTAGTGCACATAGGGCATGCTGTTTTTTGCCTTATTTTGTCAGCCACAGTGAGGATCACAGCTCTTCAAGAACTTTTAAAAAATGGTTGTAAAATTTGACAGACTACATGGCCGAATGTAAGCTCCACCCTGTCGTGACTTTACGAGTTCAAACTGACTACTGATAGAGGCAGCCAGACAATGCTGTCCCCAGAATGCTTCCTTATTTGTTTCTAAGCAACCTGAACCTTCACACCCCAGACCCAGGCCCGTCGCCAGGCTCACACCAGCCATCTTCAAAAAGCAATCTCACTTCCCCATAGACGTTTTCCTACGGATGAAATGGGCCTCTGGCCAAGACACGCAAGGAATTGGGCCTACACGCTCCAGTGAGCACACGGTCACTTCAGGGTGATTAAGAGGACCCTGGAGGGGAAGCAGTGTAACTCCTGCTTGTGTGTCACCTGGGGGGAGCGGAATGGCTTTTGGCGATGGATTTCGGACTCGAAACAGCTCTCGGTTCCTTTATCGCTTCCTCGTACCGCGAGTGGAACAGGTACGGGTAGCTGCGTTTCTTCCCGAACTGAGACAATGGCCGCTGTGTCATTCCATTACATTACCTACAGTAAATTGTTTCTTCATTTTTTTCAGTTTTGTTCGTTTCGAAACGGAAAGCGCTATTGGAGGTTCACTGAAGCTAACGCGACTGTGTCATCAACATTGGCGGCTCTCATGCGGGACCTGGCTGTGACGGGGTTTCCTAAGCGTGACCCCACACTTCCATTGAGTGGGACAGACAATGGCCGCTGGTGAAATGCCCCCGGTCAGCCTCCCCAGGGACTCCAGTTGTGCTGGGTTTGTTCCTGCAATTTTCTCCTCAGGGCGCAACATTAGGCACTGACCATGGCACCACACTTCATTAACTGATGATTTAACCTGAGCTGCCTCGCCTCTGGCGACTGTTGGACAATGCCTTGCAGGAGGGAGCAATAAGCTATGGGCAGAATTCTCCCCCTCCCACGGGGAAAGCATTAGAGATGCAGGGAGCTGTTGAGGTATGCAGTCATCAGATCCACTTGTCCAGCTCATCAGCAGCATTGCAGTGACAGAGACAAGTAGCTTTCTCCAACTGCCTGGGGTCAAGACAGTTAAACTCTCTAAATCACAAAACGAGGTCTTCCCAGAGGGCAGTTGGTCACGCTACATCAAAATGCCAGCCAACGCGGGACGGGAAGAAGGAAGTAACCCGAGAGGAGTTGTCTCACCAGAATTCTCTGTCTCCCAAGAACGCGTTCCAAATGACAGCACGATGGTATATGACTGGAGGCTGTCTTTAAGGAGTTGGCCCTTTGTCTCCGAGAGTGCCAAAGATAGATATGCAGTTGGCAGGTGGTCGGCTGGCGCTTCTGAAACACGTCCATGTGCGTGCATAAGGGTGTATCAGAAGATCTCTGCCCTTTGGTGTTAATGGCTCAGAAATGAGATGGTCGAGCATCCAAGGCTGCCTTATAATCAAAAGATAACATTGATTTATTCAGTTGTTGCCCTTGCAAAGTGGGCCTGTTTGTGTGATCTTTAACTGATTGATACAGCTGGGCTAACAATGGAGTCATTCAGCTTAAGAGTCTTTACTCAGAGTAAAACAGTAGGAGAATCTAGAACCTCGACCTTTGACCCCACTTCCCCCCTTCACTTTCAGTGGTCATTATAGGCCCCTCTTCACCTCTGCACTGCTGCTCAAGTCGTATTCGCCAGTGACTCCGTATCAAAGAGGACTTTACCTCGCCGTCTTATTTACTTATTCACTTAGTTAAACTGCTCTCCTTTTTCCTCTCTTTATCCAAAAAAAGAAAGAAAAAAGGAAAGTGCAATTTGGACGCAATCCATGATAGACAGAGGGCGCAAAGTAGATTTGGATGATTTCCACTTTGCCCAAGCTGTGTTTGAAAAGACCGCAGTCTTGTTAGCTAGCCTGTGATTGATGCCTTTTGAAAGAAAGTAGTTTGGCTGGGATCACAATGTTTCATTCTTTTTGCTTCCACCAATTTCTGCCCAACCAAGCAACTTGAGGCTTCAGTGCTTTTTTCGTAAAATACAGTTAATCGATAAATAAATAACAATGACAATATTAATAATTCGTTTTCATCTTGGGTTTGTCTCGAAACGGTCTCTGGAGAGTCTATTCCTATGTTCTTTATATTCCTGGTTAAAGGGGCCCAGAAAGAGCGGCGTTGAGAAAGTAAAAAGGATTGCTTCTGTTTGTTAATCTTTCTCTCCATATCTTTTCATATGACCAGACCTTTTTTTCATCCCTTTCACCTCAAAAAGAAAGGGGGGAAAAAAAGTTTGTCAGTCCCCTGTTTCTTTTGTCGTCTCCTTTCTTCTCCATTCCCTTTATACTCTTTCCCTAATCCCAGCCATGCATGAGCGATCAGTTGTGTCCTGTTGTTTCGCTGTTCTGCTAGTTTTCAATCAGTAGGGTTCCGCCTTTGTTCCTTTTCTCCAACAAACACAGAAAAGGTAAGAAGAGGGAAGGGTAATAGAATCTCCTCCGCAGACCGAGCCCTTTGTATTGCCCATCAGTATTTTTTTTATAGCAGTGACTGTAATTAAGGGAGAATGTTGCTGTGATGTTGTTCTCTGTGCTTTTCTCTCAGTCTGTGGAGAGATGAGGAGTGCTGCATCAAAGTGCATTTTTGGAGTCCAGCGGTCCCAGAGCCTGTAAATATTATTGACGTTGTGAATAGGATATAAACATCGGCGAGCACGTCTGCCCTGTTCAAAACCGAATCGATACCCTATGGTGCTAGGGGGTGCTGCAAAATTCAACGGCTAAAAAAGGACACATTCATGAATACTGTATACTACTGAATATTACTGTCAAATTTAACTTCTCTGACAAATGAACGGCTGTCATCACAAGTGTCCTTTGTCACCAAAGTCTTTAGAGGGCAGTCCAAAGCGATGCATTTATCTCCAACAACGTGTGAATTAAATCCACTACTAAAAATTGAAACACATAGCTGTTACTACAAAAACAACAATACAAAAAGCACCCTTTTCCCATTATTTCACAATTAAGAAATAACAATTATTATTATTATTATTATTATTACTACTACTACTACTACTACTACTACTACTACTGTTGTTGTTGTTTCTGCTGCTGTTGTTGTTGTTGGTGTGATTGTTGATATTGTTGTTGTTTTTTTTGTTGTATTTTATTTCTGCCTCCTTCTGAATGCAGACAGGGAGAGACCTGCCCTCTGAATGCACCGTTCAAAGGCTGACCATTGTTGCTGGTCTCCAGCCTGCGTCTGGTCTGCGGATCTCGGGCCTAATTAAAAGCTCTCAGCGGGCGCAGGGGACAGGATGGGGGCTGGGCTGGGCTCCGCGGGACATTACGATCACAAACGTCTTCTGTCGCACCCTGCACTCTGCGCTGCAAGGTTCGCCCGACCGCCGCTACCTGAATGGACCGGGATCAGAGCGGACCGCCGCATCGCCCAGGTCCTCATTCTATCAGGCCCGCTCATAAGCGCCCATTGTTGACGCCAAAGGCTGGATTAAGACGGCTGCAGAATTGAACTGATTTTCATGAGAGAACAAAGGCTGGGGGGCAATGGGAGGGGGTGGGGTGGGGGGTGGGGGTGGGTGGGGGGCAGGGGCCCAGATCCAGCCCCGAGAGCTGCACGAGAGTGTCGCTATACAAACACTGGGATTAACTCAATCAGGTTTCTTACATAACCCTCCCTGCCCCCTCCATTTTCTGCCGTGTGTAGGTGACAGCTTAAGGGGCGAATTATCACTACATTAAAATGGAGGAAACAGAGATATACAATCAAGTGTTTGTACGGGGTTGGCTCGTCCAGTGTTTTTTTTAAGAAAAGTAACCAATTAAGCTTGCCGTTATCTCTGCTCTGCTACTTCAGCCCGAGGCTCATTTTGAGGCATGCGGCACAAGGGGCCCGTCTCAATTTTGAGGACGGCGCGGGGTCGGACACGGGGTTGGTGCAGAGTGCGGGTTTAGCGTCGCAGCTGAAAAGGTCGGGCGGGCGTCCGTCACCTGCGATTCCGTCTGCGTGCAGCTGGGGGCGCCATTGTCGTGCTTCTTCCGCTCGGTAAGTCCGGTGAAAAAGACGAGCCGGAATGCTGCCGTCCTAAAGAGAGGAGACAGCTGTGCCTCCGCAGCCCGTGAGCCCGTCTGACCCCGCAGCACAGCTGCAAAAGCCGGGGAAGCAAAGAAGGTCGAAAATGCCGCGGCATACCAAGGACGCCGGACGGCGAGAGTGAGCTGAAAAAGCGAAAATAGCATTTTGAAGATTCGACATTTCTGCGAATCAAAGCCCCAAGCTTCCCTCCATTTTCTGGAAAGTTCCAGGGCGGGAGCAGTTAAAGCCGCTCGGCGCCCCCTCTCCGCCTCTCCGCCGTAACGGCCGGGCTTTATCTCGTCCCGCCGGAGGAGCGGATCGGCGGGGCGGTCCCGTCCCGTCCTGTCTGCTCCGGCTTTGCGCCGCCGAGGAGCGCTAAGCTTCTTCACCTCGCAACAATGGGCTCACAGTCTGGCCTTTGTGGGGAGCGGGGAAGGGCCCGTTTCCTCGGCAGCCGGGCTCAGTCATCCAGACAGAGAAAAGGGCCGCACGGGGCCGGGGCCGCGGCTGAAGGAGGGACCAGCCACTTCATTAGGGCCGTTTATGAGGGAAAGGCCCTTTCTTCTCCCCAGCCCCCTCCAAAAAAAAAAACCAAAAGAAAAAAAAACCTCCAGCCCTTTTAACTACCCGGCTCTCTTCTGAACACAGCGAGGGCGCCTGAGACACATGACAACTTGGAAAGATGAATGATATTTATCTTTGTGAATACACTTGGAATAAGGGGGGAATTTGATATTGGCAGCTTTATTCCAAACTCCCCCCCCCCCATCCCTTTCCTCAGTTCTTTGAAGCGCCTCTGTTTTGGGTTTGGGGGCGCCTTAGCGTACCCCACTGCTTCCTCTGGCTTTGATATCTTCAGCAGGGTGAGGGGTGAGGATTGTGAGGTCTGTGTTTTCGGGCATCCCAACTTCTCGCACTGAGGGGAGTAACCTCTGGTCCCGGTTCGAGCGAGGAACACTGACAGGGATTCCAGTCATTCTCAAGTCTTTGAAGTGAGCGTTCTCGGAGTTACTAATTAGCAAGGGCAACTCAACGTTTAGTTTCCTCTTGAAAGGGTGTGAAAGAGCATGTGTGTGATAAAGACTCTGGCTGCTTTTTTTGTGTGTAACAAGGACTTTCAAGGCTGTTGATTTATACAGAGACTTGTTTTGGTAAGTGAATAAGGCCAAATCTTAACTCGAATGGCTTCAGTGAAGGTGTGCACTTGCCAGTATCTACTGTGCACTTCTCTGTGTCCTTATTTAATTGCTGACTAATTCTGAATCACTCCGGAGGATTAACATACTGACTAGTCTAGACAGGTCATCTCTTTGTCTTTAAAACTTTACTCCCATTGTGCTTCATAGTGCTTGTGTCATGTGACAAAAGACGGAATAGCTTACAATATCAGTGAACCCCTCTGCAAAATATTATGGAAAATAAACATTTAAATCCAAATGTGCTTTAGGTTACAATGTCTTTTATAAATCATTTATGACATTTAGCAGGAAATTAATTTTTTTCAATTCATTAAGACACAGACCATTAAATTCTGTTAATGTGAATAGATAACAAACCTTTGATAACGAATGGAAAATAATACTTATTTACTTGTTACAAAGGGTGCATGGTCATTAGGTGCTTCTCGATCAAGGCCCTCTTCCTGTTCAGTGAACTTCCACAATATTTTCTGCGGTCGCAGGCCTACCAGTGGTTTGGATGTGAGAGCAGGAACAGTTTTATGGAGTGCTCCTCTTCAGAGAACCTGCAGGTGGGGTATTGATCTCATTCATGTGACGCCTCCACACCAGGAGCACACACAGTCGGGGGAAGGAGCCATCCCCAGCGAACCTCACGGTGCTCAAGGTCATTTCTCCGAGAGGCAGATGTTTGGCTTTTGTGTCTCATTCGGCTGGAGACAAGAGCCCCAAAATAAAAGTGTTTATTTCCCCCCACTCTAAAAAACAACAATGCATATTCCACAAAGGGTGTGACAGCTTGATAATACATAATGCATAACATCAGAATCCAGATGTTGGGAAAATGCACTGTGACTTACAATTAATGTCAAGACCATCACATAGTGATATCTTGAAATTATTAGTAAGAGCTCCAAACAAAACATTGGCTGTTGATTGTCAATTTGCCATTTGATTACATCCAAATATGTCCTTGGGAGTGAGGTTTAGGGAAAGCTATCATATCTAACAAAATAGTTCTTAAAATTTTGACTTGAAAGCTTAATATAAATATGTGGTTAGAGTGTCAAATAGTAATTAATCCTATGAAATGCTCATTTTCCACTCTCGCGTAAGGAAAAAGCCATGTTAGAAAATGACCATATAATTGCAACATCAAACAAACTTTCATTCTCAACCTCCACACGACACAATGCTGATGTTAAATCACGTCTTTAAAAAACTTTCATTTCCAACTTTCATTCCAAATCAGTGTTCAGGAAGACCATTAATTTCCCACATCGTACCAAAAAGTAATTTTTAACTGTGCCACAGAATTATTATTGAAACATTTAAAAAAAACTTTCATTTTGAACCTTTATGCAATCTCATACTAACTTCAGGCAAGCCAAACTTTCTGTGTCTATTCAACCGTAATCCAGCCAAAATGGCCAGGGGGGTTTCGTCTTCCAATTAAAATTTTATTAAGTTCATCTCCTTGACGCCAGTGGTTGCATACGCAATTGGGCCTTATCAGCCTCCTTATTATCTGTCAAAGGGGCCGACCTGTGGCTGGGAGGCACGAGGACATCAAGCTGAGGATGTGCCTGGGCAGGTTAAGCAGTCTAGCTGCAGCTTGTGTCGGCCTGCCGAACCGCCTGCCCAATCGGCACCTGGAACTGATGCGTATTCCTCGGTACTATGGAATATGCATCAGTATGTCCCCCGGCTGTTTATACCACCTGCTTGTGAAAACCAATGGCAAACTATCGCTAGATAACACAATAATACAGTAACAGTATTTGACATGAAGGAGAGCAAGAAGAAAATAAAACTGTTTCCAAGAGCTGCCAAAGATACGAGATCACCAAAAGGAAAATATTTCCTCCAGAAAGCCAATATAGAAAAGAAAAAAAAACATTTTTCATCAAAGTAACCCTGGCTTGATTATTTATTATTCACTTATAAATGTATAGACCTATATCCACAAAATTAGAGTAGCGTGTTTAATAAAAAAGGAAATTGAGGCTTATGGTTCTAATCAATAAAGGATTAAAATTCTTCACATTGCTGTATTTTCATGTAACTTTCAAACTTTACAAACATTTCAAAACAGCTTCCATCTCCATATCCATTTTTCTCAGAGGCTGTACTCTACATATCCCACTGTTCTATATATTTTCCCCTTTCCCCCTATGGCACTCACAAAAGCAGAAGGCCCATTACTGTATTTAGGAGTCTGAAGTAATGAGCAGAGTAGCTCCTGTAAACCTGCAGTAAAACGGTGTGTCGAATGACCTCTTCAGTAGGAGGCATGAGACTGGGCAAAGAAGAGAGTCTAAGATGGCATCTACTGTTCGATAAACCTAACTGTTCTACTCTCCATAGCAATAGCAGGCTTGTCTGGACAAGTGCTTGTGGGGGGGGGGGGGTCATTTTAACATGCACAATTCCATTTCTTTTGTCGACGGAGTCTCCTTCCCTCTTTCTCTATCGAGTTATTGGGCTTGGCACAGTGCCACTCTGTGCCCGTAGCTAGTGTTCGCACAGTGGGGTACATCCACACACTTTATACCCATAAAAAAACCGCGAGGGCCGGAAAATATTTTAATAGCTTCCGTACCCACGTAGCAAGCCCTGGTCCCATGTGTGGAGCTTAAGACCCTTGCATGTGTTATTGGTGCAATTAAATGCGAAACACGGGAAAACGAGGTGGGAAAGACGGGCAGAAAAAGGTCGTAAACAAGGGAAATGACAGCTGACAACTTGTAATTTCGGGAAGCTTCCTTCAAAGGCGAGAAGCGCACTGTTCGCGGTTTTCTGCGGTGACTTTTTTTTTTTTTTTTTACGTCTTCTTCATATGTAATCTCGAGGAGAGAAAAGAAAGCATGAGGTAGCAGGCAGCAAAAGGAAATATTCACAGAATGTAAACGCAATCAAAGCTGCGAGCTCGTGGCTTCAAAGTGGGCCTGCACCGAGAGCCGCGCTCCCCGATCCCTGGGGGCACCGAGGCAGGGAGGAGACTTCCACCTTCATGTGCGCATCCTTCAGATCACAAGGAACTCTGGGAAATTTAAAAATATCTGCGCAATTGATCATCGCGTCTGAAGTGAGCTCTTACATTATAAACACTCGCGCAGAAAGAAGAAGAGGAAAAAAAAAAAGCTCTAATTTTTCATCTGCTTTCAGCGCGCGTTCTGTAGCTACAAATTGCATTTAATTACACGCTGGACGCAAAGGGACACTTAGTGACAATATAAACACCAATTTGCCATTGAGGCAGTCAATGGGAGTCAGCCCTAGTGTCTATCGCGGTGACGCCATCCTCTCTATAATGATTTTAATACACCCAGGAGATGCCTCATGCCTCATGCCAAGTTTGCATGTTAATAGATTTAAAGAAAGATTTTAATGAAGTGATGGGGAGCCTCACACTGCTCATTATATGCAGTCTGTTACCCTGTGGTAACACGCTATCTCTTTCATTTTTTCACATTGATATACTGTACCACCACGTGACCACGTTTTTTTTTTTCTCCCCCAGAAAAAGACGTTGCATTTCAAACGTGTTTGTAATATACATGTAAATGTCAAATTTAACTGCCTCAATTTTGTTTAAAAAAAAAAAAAAAAGAGGAAGAAAAGTCTTTACACGGTACATCAATTTTAGGGCAAGCCTATTGCAGACAAATAATAAAATGAGTATCACGTTCAAGTGAAAAGCCATATGGTAGTTCCTTGCCTCCATTACGCAAGGGGAGAAATTGTCACACAGAGAGAAGCAGGGCCCTGGGCTCCTCTGAATGACAATGAAAAAGACTGAATAATGAAGAGAATAACTTCCAGAGATAGGGACTGTGATGGATAATACATGATCATTTGATACAGTGTTAGATTATTAAAATATGCTGTAATTGGCTGGAACAAGCTTAACCAATCACCCCAATCAGTCATTTAATGAATCGACTCAATCAGCTATTTAATGAATCAATAAGTCAGTCATTTAAAGAATCAATCATCTTTCATGTGGCATAGTTTTCATTACACTCAGATGGTCACATGGCCTCCTTACTATTTTTTTATTTCAATTTTAACATATAATTAACATATTAAATATAATAACAAAAAAAACTTGAAGAAACAGGGGCTTTCAATAAAATGTGTGTGTGTGTGTGTGTGTTCCATGATATGTAGAAGCCTTGATATTACCTGTCAGTGAGGTTCAGTCTGCTGCAGTGTTGAAAGAGGGCGTATAGTCTTTATTCTGTCCTCAGGGGTAATGTATGCATGACCTGGGGAACAGTGATGTAACAGCAGCACAAATCTGATTACTTAGCCTCTAAATAGAGTTTCAGTATGAAACCAAAGGTTTCATTTAAAATGACTTCCAGACGCAGTTCAGAAGCTACAAGGATATGGTTGGCTTTTGAAATGTTCTCTCGTTAATAGTATGTTTTAATTTTATAGATTTTTGTCTCTTTAAGATTATACGGGACAATAAAGGAAATTATTAAGATCAGGCCCCTCTGTTAAACCTCTAGAGGCTGACAATGTGCATTTTTGCTTCTACTGCAATTTTCCAAATTGTACTTATTTACTCACTCGAGGGGAAGCACAATTTTTCCTTTTTCGCCCGAGGAAAAAAAAAAAAATCCATTAACAACAGGCACATTAAAGGTGGGAAAATAAATATCCCAATTCTAGCCAAAGTGTCTTCATTTTGCTAAAAATGTGAGATATTCTGTTGCCATGGCGACCGAGTGGGGTTGCAGCCCTGTTCCCAGCTGTTCGGGAGGTTTTTTTTTTTTTTTTTTGTGCGCGCATTGAAGCCGCCTCCGTGCTGTGTTCCCCTTTCAGGCTCCAGAATAGCGTCTCAACTAATCCGTGAAAGTTGCCGCGCTCTGAACCGGCGGCCAAGCCTTTTTCCCACTGAATCGGGTCCCAGGGTCCGAGCTCTCTTGCTTCACGCTTGATTGGTGGCTCCTGTGGCAGGACTCTCCTCCCCGCTGGGCGTGGGCCGTCCCTCCCCCCCTCGCCGTACCGCTCGTTGCGGGGGTAATCGGCTTCTCCCTTGCATAATTAGCAGCTCAGAGCCGGGGGACACCCTGCTGCCACCTCCCTGCCTACGCCCCCTCACACCCCCCCTTCCGGGTACTGCGAGGCTGAAGCCCAGTCCCCATCCAGGGAAGAGCATCCCACAGGCTGCAGCGGCCGGGCAGTCTAATGGGGAAGGCCTAAACCGGCCAGGCAGTAGGCAAGTCTGTAATCCTTCCTGTCCACGTCGCCGTGTATATACCAGAGCCTTTCCAGTGCCTCGCAGGACTGTTCCTTGTACTCACCGTGTGCCGGCGCTCCCCAGACAGACAGGGGTCAGGAGTCAGGGGTCAGTTGGCTGTGTCACTTCAGCCTCCACAACCGGGAAAGTCATTTAGAGTCCGGCAACAATGTTATCTTTGCATTTTCTTTAACCCCTTCCCATTATTTTGTTTTAACTCCCTTGTCAGGAGCAGCTAACCAGGGGGTAACGTGTGCTATCAAATTTCTTTCACTAGATTTTGGAAAAAAATCTTTTATTTCAGGTCACCAGCAGTATAATGTATTTATCAGAAGATCTTGTGAATTATAAGTAATCCGCCTAAAGATTTTCTGTATTTTCACAGTATGTTGTCTTTATTGTTGAACAGAATTATTTTGTGCAATTGTCATCTAACTAACTCAGCTAGTAATTAAAGTTCTGAGAAGATGTGCATACCACCGAAAGTAAAAAGGCAAAAACAACAAATACACAGCAAGATACATGTTTACTTTAGAAATTCCATTATGCATGTAACAAAGTGGTTTATACAGATTTAAATAGATTGTGGCCACACCGTGGCTGTGGGGACTGTGGGGGGGGGGGCGCGCTGGATCCCCTGATCCCAGATGACTCCTCAGTACCTGGGCTTGCTTTGATTTTAACTGCATTCCCATGATATCAGGTTAGGGTGGTCTGGTCTGTACAGTGCAGTCTGCAAGTATTTGGGCAGCGACACATTTTTTGTTGTTTTGGCTCTGAACTCCACCACATTGGATTTACATTCAGATGAAACAATGAATATGAGACTATGAGGTTAAAGTGCAGACGGTCTGCTTTAAAGGTGCAGTTTGTTTTAGAACACTTTTGTCAATATTTTGTTAAATTTCCTCCACATTCTGACAGATATCGATAAATCAATAGCTCAAAGAACAAAATCTAGTCTCTCTGACTGCCCAAGGCTCTGAAATCAGCCAATTCAAATTTACCGCGCATGAATCTTAATCAATCGGGACAGCTCTGTACAAGGAGCCTTCCCTACCCGCCTGTCAATCCTGTTGCACTTTCACAGCATTGTAAGAGCAGACAGGGCAGGGCTAGACAGATACGAGCAGAGCAGAGATAGTGTTATAGCTAGCCAGTAAAAAACAAAAGGCAGAGAAAATTTGCCAAAATGACCGGTTCCGCCTTTGCCTACTACTATTTTCCAACTATAACTGTGAAAAGAAAGATTTTAAACCAAAAGAAAGGAGACGAGTAAACACCGGTTCAGCTTTTTAGTGATGGCAAGAACTCGGCTATTCAAAGGGCTTCAAAAGTGACGCTGAGCTTGCAGTCATTCTGCTGGACAGGTAATTACCTTGCTTGTTCTATTTCTGTTGGAATTTGTTGTCACCCCAAACTGTGTAGCCAAAGAAGTTACTTAGTTACTTGCAGTTGCTTCATCGATAGACATTAAGAACGAAATGTGCTGTAGTAAAACAATAAAATTCAAAATAAAGTTTGGTTGTGCAGTAGGATCCCTAACTTTTTTACTTTTTAAGCTTTGTTAACACCGCCAGCTCACACTAACTACCTCTACCTTGCCAGCAATACTGCATCAAACTCAACAATTTTTGTAAATGATATGCTTGCTATCGCCCATAGCTGTAAATGAAAAACTATATGTTCATCGTTTACGTTCATTATGATATGCGTTTTCTCTTCTACCTGTGAATGAGATATGATGCGTTGCACTTCTTTCTCTACTTTTTGTCCTCTCTCTCCAGAACTGAGGTGCGCAAGAGGAAACAAACCATTTTTGCATGAGAGAGATCCAGTTAGCCAGCGAGAGCAATTGAAACCCTGCGAGAGAGATTGAAACACTGTGAGAGAGGTCCAATGAACAACGTGCGCAATCCAGTGGACAGCAATGGTGGTTGAAAGTGACTTGCAAGAGAGATCCCACCACGGACAGCATGTACGGTCCAGTGGACAGCAAGGGTGGTTGAAAGTGACTTGCAAGAGAGATCCCACCACGGACAGCATGTACGGTCCAGTGGATAGCAAAGATGAATTCAATGTAGCACCCAGTTAGGTAGCTTCACATCAGTTAGCTAGATAAATACTTTGTATCCTGAGTTAGCTGGTTAGCCAAGACTACATTGTTCTGCTAGCTAGCTGGCTGGCTAGCTAGTTTGTGTCTGTTGATTTACCAGGTGAATTACTATTGAGCTAGTTAAAAAATGATGATCATGTTGACAATTTACCCCTTTAAGCTTTACAGTTTCCTTACCTATAGTAGGTCTTCATGAACGAACAAACCCCATCGACAAGAAATTTTATAATATGGTACAGTAGGCCAACTTATCATAGCATGTCGGTTTCCATGTCAAAAAAGAGCGTTTGGTTTAATTAAAATATACTTTTTAATGCAAGAACATCCTGTCTTTTCATTACTCTAGAGGTGAAATGCATACTTGCATCATACTCCTGTACCAGTGAAATGTTGCCAAACTGGTCCACTAATTGTATGGGAGCGTAGTAACATTACTGACATTGTAAACAACAAGGAAGTGGCAGCTGCTGTTATCTGGCTACACATTAAGTATGACAATGCAGAAAACGGTTGAGTTGCCTTATCAATAACTGGAAATAAGTAACACATTACTATATATGATAATTGTCAACACGATCATGATCATTTTAATATTAATGCAATAATAATTCACGTGATAAATCAACAGACAGGAATTAGCAAGCCAGCCAACAAGTTTCTTATCTAGCTAACTGATGTGAAGCTACCTAACTGGCTGCTATGTTTCATTCACCCACGCTAACCACTGGACCACACGTGCTCTCCATCGGACCTGTTACGCAAGCCACTTTCAATCGGGCATGCTATCCACTGGAGTGCAAGTGCTGTCCATTGGACCTCTCTCGCAGGGTTTCAATCTCTCTCGAAGGGTTTCAGTTGCTCTCGCTGGCTAACTGGATCTCTTGCGAAAAAATGGTTTGCGTGCATGTGTTTGAAGAGAGAGCTGAGGAGAGGGGGTGGAACATTTTTCTTCAAATGTTTTTTTTTTTCTTTCTTGCTCATTTCTCCAGACTTACATGATATACCTTTAATATGAGTATTTTCATTCATATCCATGATCCATATAGGAATTACAGCTCTTTTCATACATAGTCCCCTATTTATGTATGAACATAAATTTAACAAAGTTGTCATATTTAGTGCTTATTGCTGAGCTCACCAGTGTATTCTAGCTTCTTAGCAATGTACCGAACAGTTGATTTTGACACACCAAATGATTTGACTGTCTCTGATTTATTCTTACCCCATGATGGCCTGCTTTACTGGCATTGACATTTTTTGTGTCCTCATTCATTTGATACAACAACAACAGACCCCAAATGCCACACCTAGAATGAACTCTAGACCGTGTGTTAACTTTCTTGTGCATGAACTAATAATGCAACAAAACACCTGGCTATGACACAGCTGAATGTCCAACTGTCCAGTTACTTTTGGTCCCCTAAAACGGGGGGGGACTATGTATAAAAAGGGCAGCAATTCCTACATGGATCTCAGATATAGATGCAAATACCCATAAATTAAAGCTGACAGCTTGCACTTTAACCTTCATTGTTTCATTTCAGATTCAGTATGCTGGAGTTCAGAGCCAAAACAACAAAAATTGTGTCAATGCCCAAATACTACCAGACTGCGCCGTAGGTGGTGAAATTGCAGACTTATAGGCATCTGCTACAGGTGCCTCTGCAGGGAATTGCACTAGCAGGTGGCTGCCCTGCTGTTTGAACTGACCCAGAAGTGAACATCACACTCACATAATTGCTGTGTTCCAAGACTACGATGTTCCTATTTGCAAATTTTTGAAAATGTACACCTACGGCAGTTAATTGCGTGTCATAAATATTGGCATATTGAGGAATCCTCACCCAACAAAATAGTTACAACAGCAGTAATAATAATAATAATAATAATAATGCATAGAAGAGTACTTAAAAGGACCATTAAAAGGACCAGATTGGACTACCTCCTAGTAATAGTCCAATGGGACAGAAAATTAGTAGTACAGAAGGACTGAAATAGCTTTGATAATCAGGAGGGAATAATGTGCAGAAAAATTACACTTTTCATTCTCCATTTCTGCAGTTTGTTAAGAGAGTGATAATGCCACCATTATTTGGCATTCGTTTAGTTGGACGATCAGAAAGTGAAATAGTCCACAGATGTCCCATCACATTATAGGCCACAGTAGTGAGGGGGTGTGTGCCTCAGATTAAGACATATCACCTGTCCACAAAACTCCATGCCCCTCACTGAACTATAAGCAGGACAGGTACTTCCCCAAAGCCCTGATGAGGAAGTCCACAGCATGCATCGATTTCTGTTTCAGCATGGTGTAGCCATGTCTGTTCTGTTCTGGATGCGTTCTCCCTGACATTGACAGGACCAAGAGACTCGCAATGAAAAAAAAAACAGCAAACAGGAAGTGCAGCAGGAAACCGAAAAGCCCACATTTCAAAAGAAGAAAGGAGAACGTGCAGTAAGGCGGTGTGTATGTTGTGAAAGAGAAGGGCAAGCTGAGGAGCGTAGACAGTAAAAATGGCAGACTTTGTGGACAGGAATGGAATGACAAAAGTGGAGGCAGCCCGGTCCTCCGGAAAGAGATAGAGAGGGACTACTCCCGCCGTCTCTCATCTGTTCAAAAGGTTTTCATTTTTTTTCTTCCCTCACATCTTCAGATGCTGAAAAGGAAAAGGGAGAATGAGAAAAGAGCCAGAAGGTGGCACACTGCTCTCTTTTTGTTCCGCGCTTCGGTGAAAGAGAGCTCTGCTGCCTTGTCCACTCCTTTCTTCCTCCTCTTCTTTAGGAGGGAAAACATTACAAACAAAAATATTCCCTGTCGATTCACCGCTAGTTTGTGATTCACTTTTCTATAATTTTTTTTTTTTTTTTCACAAAAACCAGAGTAGTCTGTGTGTCACTAAAATCAGGCAAACGAATACACACAATCCAGGACGTTAAAACAGAAAAGGAAAAAAGTTCTTTAAAAAACCTTACTGGTTGCCAGAAAGCTGGGAGACCCCCACCAAGCCGGGAAGAATAGTGTAACTTTAGCCTCCCAGCTGTAAATCTCAGTCTGTAATCCGTCCCCAAAGACACACTGTAAAGTGCCACTCCCATGCCTGGGCCTCCCATGCCTCTGGTGGGTGAGGATGCATAAGATTCAGGGTGCCACACCGTTTCTCACTTTAAACGTGGAAAGGATTTTGAGCCGAAGCATTGCGGGGAAGGCCGACAGCTGCGGCGAGCTGCCTGTATTGTACCACCGTGACCCCCCTTTCCCCCCGCCTTCCCCTCCCGGGAGAACGTCCTCTGACTCCTCCGGGTATGCCACGGAGCCAGGTGAGTGACGCTCGTCCTCCGACTGACCTGTTTTGGGGTGCCGCGGCTCCCAAACGCACATGGGACAGGGGTGTACCCCTCCGATGCGCCCCTCGCTCGTTTAATTCCCGAAGCTCCGCTGTCTGCCTGAAACCAGGTGCCGGGATGTTTTGGGGATGGGGGAGAGTGGGCTGAGCAGCTGGGGGCTCAATATGTGCATTTTACTCTCTTCCCTTCAAGCATATGTTGTGATAATTGCTAGAGGTTGACAGTCAATACCGGCAAGCCGTATTTGGCCTGTGAAGACTATGCTGTATATTTACCTCTTTACTTGTTAAGCACAGTTGCACAGTCTGTCTTCTGTCAGTGAATTATTCCTTCATGTAAGGGCCAAGCACAGTGCTGAAAGGCATTTAAAACTGACATAACTCAAACTGAGTTCAACTGTCAAACATTAATAGAGCTTCTGAATACTATAAACAGGCAGAATTGAGGTTTCCAGTACATATAAATGTCATTAGCCGAAATGTGAAAATAATATCATAGCCAACTTTCGTAGGAACTAGAAACAGTTTGAGAGCAGTTGAATCTGAACCTTGATGCTTAAACTTGACCCTTTTTCATGTTTGCCTCATCTAAGATGCAGGATCGATTGATACGTCAGCGTGACTCAGCTACTTCCAGTGTGTTTTTTCAGCCCTGCCTTTCTCAGTTCATATAGCTTGTATGCTAGCCAAGGTCATGCATAGACAGCCTATTCTATCATCTGCCTGTTGGTTATTTTGTCACATTCTTCTTTAGTGTGTACCGTAGAAGGCGTTAAAGAAACATGGTACTTTTGTGTGCACAGCTGTGAAATTCAAAATCCTACAAAATGTTGTGCTCTGAAGCAAAATGCATTTTAAAACATTCTGCAGTTTTTTCCAGGATTGCTCCAGGATATTTGTTTTCTCAGTATCCACATACAGCACATGTGCGGCTCACTCCTTGTATAACACTATTTAAAATGTGGTTCTATTATTCGTCTATATAAGCACATGTATAAAGATACAATATATGCCCTGCATTCAGTCTAGTCACACTGAACTTTAAGAAAATTTCATTTTAAAAATTAAACTCAGTAGACAGACATCACAGGTACACATCATAAAAGTGTGTTGTGATGCTAAACCTGACAGGTATGCAGAGACCTTTGTAATGAAAGTATGTATCAGTAGTCCTTGCTATTTTTTCAGACCCTTTGATATTTGTTATCAAAGGCAGTAACACCGAAATACCTCTTCTTGCCATTTCTGAAACGCATTCGCACTGAAGTTCTGCCAACAAGGATACTTCCCTGTATAAAAGGCCTTGTATATTCTTAAGCAGATTGAGAAAATTTTACACAATGAGAGAATAACAGACTTATCAGGTGCATTGACATGTGTATAGCTGATTGTATATTTTGAAAATAATTTCTCATTTCAAATGATGCTCAAATAATTATACAGCAAATGAAGTCTAAATAAGATCATATTGCACTCCATTCTTTGGATAGCAGTCAGCTGTGCGCTGGTGTTTATTTAATGAAAACAAAGACATTGTTTTCATTAAATTATTCATTTCATTCAGAGCACCACTGGCTCTTCATAGCAGAACTCCCCTTGCTAATAAGGCAATGGTAGCTGCGTTGTATCGCTTACAGCTGTGCCACTTACAAACCCACAGAGAGCGAAGCTATCACCTAGATACTGGACGGTTTTATGCACATTCAAATGTAGATATTCAAGAACATGGTGGCTGTGGTAATAATAATAATGATTTTATATATAAGAATGAAAACAGTGTTGTACTTACAAAAATTATACGAAGCGCCACTTACTTTTTATTGATATTGAGCCTGGTAGCAGACTGGGAAATTATATTTCTGAATTTCAGCATTGCCATATACATTATTTGTAAATAGATCATTATATGTATTTCATGTATTCCATGTTTCTTGGTAGCAGAAAATTGTTTGCTTGGGCTTTTCCATTTCAAATTGGCTGAGCAAAATGAGGGGGAAATTCATCATGTAAAAGAAATGATCTCCATTGCATCTCTAGCATGATTATTCTTTTTAATCATTTAGAAAACACAGACACAGAAAATCTGAAAATCTATTTTTACATAAATATATGAGCTCCGGTCACACTCTCTCTCTCTGTCTCTGGCTCTCTCTGTACAGGAACACTATATTAATATCTTCTTTCCCTTTAAAGTTACCACCAATCATTCAGGCCTATTTGTGTGTGCAACAGGGCAGACTCTTATATAAGTCTCTTTGAGCCTTTGTTTCTTCAAGCTTTTATGATGTAAAATGAAAACAATAATAAAACTGCTCTTTTTTTCTCACACATGAGGTTACATTTTGTAAATCATTTCCCAATCATCTTCATCACTTGTAGGAGTGAAAAGAAAATGTGATGAGCGTGATTTATTGCCAATTAAAAACCATTTAGACCACTCTCAGCAATCTTTCTGTTGTTAATACATGACTTCTTTCATCTCACTTCACAACAAAATAAATAAATAAACAAATCAATAAATAACACAACATTGAAGACAGTGTGAAGTCCATGAAAATATGAAAATGTAATTACACCATGTAAGTAGTCAGTATTTTGTTTCGTCATCTCTCATAACCCAGCTATTCTGTTCAACAATAATTTTTTGATTGACAAAGCTGCACCACAACTCTGACTCCATGTATAGTATATTTATAGCATCCCCTGGTTTATGCACAGAATAAACAGCGGACATAATGCACACTGTAAACTATAGCACACTGTAAAAGCAGTGTAGCCAATACAATCTGGAAGTAACACGAACTTTCAAGGAGTGTCTCTATGCCATTACTTTTGCACCACTTTTACAAACAAATGCACTGTTCATTGCAGTATTTTCTGTCGCATGACGTCAATACTCTTCCTGTAGCCTAGTGAGCACGCAGGACGTGGTGACAGTTTCTAACGTCTCTGACAAGAACAAACATGTTAAAAACAGATGGCGTGTCTCCATTTTATACACTTGGTCTGATTCACTCATCATTCAACGAATCAACATCTAGCATCTGTTTCCGAATCCATCCCCCAAAAGATCGGTGAAGTTCTTGTTCATAACATTATAATGCAATCACGGACATATTTCTTACAGAATTTAAATTCGACTTTAAATGAAAGAGAAAAAAACAGATGCATTCCATTTAGCGGCCGACTAAAATATATTTTTTTAATTACCCTATTTTTTCGTGCTGTGCTTCTACTTCGAAACGAAAATGCTTTACAAACGTTCAAACAGAAAATTGACTAAGTAAATAGAGCAGAGAATGAATAAACAAGAAGCTGAATTTTAATGTGGGCCTATGCTTTGTGTACTTTCACTTCTTCAGAAACACGTTATGGTTGTTATGTTGGCTATTGTTGATTCACCTTGGCGCAGCGCGGATTGTTTATGATTTAACTTTAACTTTATGAACACGAATATTAAATGCACTAACTGGTGAAATGCTGAACATACTGAAAATTAGAATGTAATAACAACAAAACATCAAACTTAAGCTTTCGTTCTAACCGTCTGTTTGCCAGCTGCGTTGTGCAGGTTTTTTTTTATTTATTTTTTTTTTAGGTTTGAGGACCACACGTGGTGTACACAGCATAATACAACAAGAATCTTTCTGGAAAGACAATTTTGTTTTAACTATGCATTGTATTTTTCAGACAATCTATTGTCAATTGTTTCAGTGCGGGTGCATTTGAAATATTGAATGATTTTCTTTTCCATTTTATTGTTTGGAACAAGATGTACTGTGCACTTGTAGTAGGATTTAGCTGTGTATTTGTGTCAACATTATCTGAACTGGGTGCAATAATTTCAGCTGACAGTAAATGTTAATTTAGTCTTTGGGTGGATGTCAAAAGTAAGAAAATTATTCAGGATTTATACCGATATTTAACCATGTATTTGTGTCTTTCTGTTAATCTGCTCTTAAAATCTGATATACCCAAGATTTGCCATTGTTTTTAAAATTATTTTATCATTATTCTACAAAAATAATTTTACTTAACATGATTTATTAAAATGATTTGACTGCACTACTATATATGTATATTTATAATTGTATATTAAGTTTTTTTTTTATCATTCTGTGTAGTCATGAATTAGTTCATTAGTAATTTGCATACATTGGAATTGTGAGTGCGTCATTTTCTAGTTGATTTTCATTTTAAATGCTATGAAAAGTTTATTTCTAAAGTAAAATAGATCATTAAAATGTAGTTGTTCAGAGGTGCAAATTTGTGAATAACATTAAAGAGTCACCTGAATACACAGAAGAAAATAAAAAAATTTAAATGTGTGTTTTAAGGACAGCAGAGTTATATATCCTTCTAATTCTGTTCATATCAGAATTTATTCTTACAAAATAATAGGTAAATAATACAACACAGCTGCAGAATGAAAACAATTCAGTAAATGAAAGTAAGTCTTAACCAAAAAAAAAAAGACTTGGAGAGATGTTTGATTGTGTACTAAACTTTTTCCAGTATGGAACATAATTTGCCACAAAATGGTTGTTGTTCATCTTTCAAGGTCTTGAGGTTCAGTGTAAAACTGCCTTATAGTCTTCCTCTTTAGTTTTCCAATGCATTCTGAGCATTTTTCATGTCAGCGTTTTTCTTTTATAGCCTTGATTGATGTTAAAATAATTGATTGATTGATGGCCTTGATTGATGTTAAAATAATTGTGCCATTTTATGTGTTACAGAAATCTCCTGTGGTGGGGTCACAGGGAAGTGAAGAAGAGGAGAATATGTTTATAAATGCCGCCCGTGGTAATTAGAGGTAGGATTATTTCGTGCATTTGAAACAGATTATTGACATTTTTGAACTGCCCTTTTTTTCATGAGAGTAAATCCACGGACAGAATCTCGGTTCAGGAAATGATTTTTCAGCCACTTACGAACAACAATACACTTCCGTCCTCATATCGCATCTTTCTAATTGCAGATATGCTTCTAAAAGCTGATGCCATTTCTCTTGAGTGGCGAATTGTTTCCAGGCCTGTAATCCAAAATATCTCACCATAATAAGACAATAAAAGGTGCAGTGTAATTGTGCACGTTTTATGGAGACATAGAACTGTTCACATCAAAGCAAGCCAAGGTGTTTGGGAGAAGGTGTTTGGAGTTATTAATTAAATTAAACATCCTGGCTTAAATATTTCATTTTATTACTATAATATGCTCATTGTATTGTATCAATAACAATATTAAGTTATGTTCAAATAATTTCAGGACTGTGATGTATTGTACATTTTCATATAGGCACTCATCTAACTTCAAAAACAGGGGTCCTTTCATTAAAAACTGTCATTTAACAGGCGACCCGTGCAAGGGCTCAGTTCAAGTGTCACTCTAGTCTAATGATGTTGTTGTTGACAACCTGTACTTTGCCGACACCCACAGACTTGACCTTTCATATTCTTTCTGGAAAATGAGGTACAACGGTGTAGCCAGGTCCATCAAAGATGCGGTCTGTGCCACGTTTTCAACCATGTTCTACCGGCAGGTCGGTTGGATTGTGCATGCGTGGGTGTCGGTTGGTTGTCGTGTGGGGCTGGCATGGGCACCCCTGCAGTGGGCGTTCTGTGGAGTCACAGTTCGCCAGCGGGCGCTGCTCTTGGGTCAGACTGTAGGTGACTGAACCAAACCCAGGCTCAAAGTTTTGGCAGCACTTCATTCCTACACCAGTGTTGCTCCCCGTTTATTTGATTTACGACGCACACTTCTTTTTTTTAAACGACCAGCGATTTATCCGACATCATTTCTACACAGATGTATATTGTAACGGATTGAAATATGAAATAATGTTGAAATATGTGAAATATTCAGAGACTGTGGACAAGGAATTCTGTTTCAGCTTTGCAGGAGACCCATTTCTTGCCAAAAAAAGGGGCATTCCAAATTCATATTAATCAAACAGTATATTTATTTAAACTATGAATAAATAAACCATGTGTATAATTCAAGGATCTTGTGAAAGTTGCTCGCAGCATGCAAACTCTTTGTTGTTATATAGCGTAGCATTACCAGGGTTGACATTAGTAGGGATCTCGCTAAAAATACACCATCATTAATACATCACTAAGGGCTGGACACAAGTCTTATAATAACAAATCAATTAAGTTCACAAAAAGCCATCTGACAACAGAATAGAACATTGTTTTTCAAAGACACTCGGAGTCGATGCTGTGCTCCTGATTTTTCAAATGATTAAGCAGAATTAATGTCTTTTTAAAATGTTGGCAAAAACTTTGAGCGCTGAAATCCAAAACACTATCAAGGAGCTTTCCTTGTCAATCTGAGAGGAAGCGGATCATCCTCTTTGAGATAGCTTTTCCCCAAATGAGGAAAACTGATACTGGCTAACTTCTCTTTTAAAGAGGAAAACGAATACAAAGCCGAGTGAATAGGGGGCACTTGAACTTCCACAGTATCTCTGAAATAGGTAAATAGAATCAAAGCACTACTGTTAAGCTGCTAGAGATGTACCGTAACATTGAACAGGATAATTAGTGACTTCTGTCAAAGGTCAAGGCAAAGTCAGCCCAAGTATTTGGGCCCTAGTGTCTGTTATTGGTGCAGTTTGAATTGCAATAGAAGTAATAGAATGAATTGACAGTCTCTGGCTGAGATTTTTCAAAACATCTGAATATATTAAAATGCGAGTATGTGTAGATGAACCATGCACTGCACCTTTTGTTTCTCTCTCCACATCATAAATTCTGCTGATTTAGATTCCATTTGTCATTTGATCATATTTATGGCCATTTTCTCATTGCTAGGATTTGTTGAAAAAGTATGAAGATACAACACAAATATTCACAGAATTCACTAAGTGGCACTGGGGAAATAAAATCTCTGAAATGAGAACCATCAAGGGAACAAATATTTTAATGTTGCACTGCTGCAAAGACATAACTATTCTGGCTTTTGGGCAACTTTAATTTCACGTTCACGTCTGCAGCCTGCAATATGGTGAAAATTGGGTGCAGCAATAGAGGGCCCTCATGGAGAGCCGGGCTCTGCCTGGCTACTGATTGGCACCAGAGCCATGGAGGCTGGTGCATGACGTTTCCATGCCTACCTGCCACATGCTGATCAGTCCGATCCTGGAACATACTGACAGTGTTGCATCACGAGATGACTCTCCCTCAGCTCAATTTACACCTCTTTCCCTGAGAAACATGTCCACAACCTACACACATTACATACAGAAACTTGTCAAGAAACTCGTGTTCAGAATTTTTTTTTTTTTCATATTTTAATCGTGCTTGACCAAAAAAACAGAAACTAATATCCATACCTGATGACTTATTTGCAAGTATGTTGAATAATTACCAGTTTTTAATTAGAGGTACAGGATGAAATAAACAAAATAAACTGAAAGGACCTTGAAAGTAATTTGAAAAACATTGTAAATAATAATAATTGTAATTAACCTTTAGAGTCCATTTTCTCTTTTTTCTTGTTTACTTTATTAGATTTGTATTATTTGAGCGCGCGAGTAACAGCTGTTCATTATTTCCCTGACGTCACCTGATGCCCCAGACATTTAATGAAAGCCAGTCTTGCACGATTAGAATTGACTGTACATTCATTGGCATATTCTACCCCAAAGACAGTCGTTTGACAACGCTTCGTTTCTTTTCACCTGTCCTGTTCACAGACAAAAGGACTGCTCGGACTGACAAACGCACAGGGATGATCACTCGGGCTCCTCTGCCTCAACAGGTGGCGGTGGTTTAAACGCTCCACTTCCGGCTCCCCGGTTTGCAAGGTAACCATACGCGTACACAAGCACGTGCCTGGAGATTAGAACGCTCAGTCTCCGTGGTGACAGAAAGACGGTACAGGCTTAAATCCTGAAGCGTGAGCTGAGTAAGCTCTAGCCGGCCTGCCACGGCGAGTTTCTGCTGTTGCATCACCCGTTTCCAGCAGCCAGAATTTCAAGGCCGCGTGTCTCTGTCAAACAGAAGCATTTATTGAATGTGAAAAAAAGAAAACGAACCGCGAAAACAACACTCCACCGGAAAAGAGAAAAGCTCTCCGTTCCTGACATTAGCATAGGCGGTGAAGTTGAATGATTTCATGTGGTGTCAAAAAAAATCGTTTTGCTCTCTGAAGGAGGATCCCGACGTGCTTTGCAGCTGACTTTGATTTTCACAACATCAGTTAGACATGGCGTTTGAGCAGCGAGTAAATTGTGCTGTTGCTTTGATTCCATATATTCTGGCAGACACAAATATACAGAAAGAGATTTTTGGACTGACATAAAGCGGTAAACAAGGAGCACTAGGGAGTTACCAAGAAATCTGCCTCTATTTGATCACATCTCATGAAATAATAAAATAAAAATAAAAAAACACATCCGTGAGGTTTCCGTTTTTTTTATTTTTTTATTTTGCAATTATAATTTGTCTGTTGTTTCTGCTGTTCTAAAGTTGTTTTTCAGAGAAAGATATAACCCTTTGTGTTTATTTTCCCATAAATAAATGCCCAATATTGCAAATACAGTATGAATATTGAGTATCAACCTAATCTTAACAAACAGTGAATTTAGATTTGGCACGTTTTCCCCCATTGAATCTGTTCCATCATGTATTTGCATCTGATTGTAAATAAAGAGAAGGTGATCCTTCAGGTATTTCTGCCTGTCTGCCTTGCTGATACAAATATTCTGTTTGATCAGTTTCATGATCTTCATAGATTGAATGTCTAGACTGTGCTTAGGCTCATAATATTTAGCATGTCTTACACTATCGGGCATACAAATACTATTTTAATTTGACAACACTATGTAACACTAATCCCAGATTAAGCAGACAATCCTTCAGATATCGTTTTGAACTGCCCCAACCCGCTTTGAAAGCAGCCTCATTTAGCATAGTAATATCTTGTTCAAAAATTTTTGTAAAAATTGAGAGACTTGTTCAATTGGATGAGAATGTTATTGATGTCATTATTGCAGGCTATTCTAAAGGGCCAATCTATCACAAAGATGACTAGAAATAAGGAACAGACAAAAGGAAGCCTGAGTTTAGCTGTGATTTAGCCTAAGTAATGCATCTTACAAATCTGCCATAACGGTTTACCATGATTATTGCTTAAACCGGGTAACTCAGATTAAAACTGTGTAATGTGTATTGTGTACTGTGTATTGGTTCAGTTTTATGTCTCGTGGTGTTTGTCAGATAGTAAGATGACTGCCAACAGATTTGAGCAAAACAAGTCAGATGCTTTTGCAACTGTTTTGCACTCACAAGAACTGGCTAAAGAAATACACAGGATAACTAGGCAGGAGAAGCACGACGAAGGCACACATTTGAATGGAGCAGAAGATTAAGAATGTATCGTGCTCCGGGGTGAACCTGGCAGGCAAGGGAAGCATGATCAGTGGTCTGTAATTATTTGTGTGTCCCAGAGTTGGCTGTGTACTGCACTTTGAAGCCTCTGAGCATCCTAGTGACAAAAGAGAAGCGAGCTTGGACACAGCAGGCTGATAGTCATGGCCGCATGCTGAGCCAGTGATGCATACTATGATTCATGATTTCACGTGTTGAATCTAATGATTTTGCAGTAGCCGCAATGTACTGTGCGTCATGTGCATTTGTGCTACACTGGCTCGCAGTTTTCAAAAAAATCCTTAAACATGTGCTGGGTCAAGTGTATCCAACCAGAATGATATAGAAAACTTCTGGATTTTGTTCCATCTCTTATTAATAAGAGACAATTAATAATAAATCACAGATTTATTGATTATGAAGATTCTGAGCCCGCATATTCAGTCTGAATGGTGAAATGCAGCATGTCCAAGAGATATTTTCTTAAGCCTTGTAGAGAGCCACATCATGAAGATAGAGGTATGTAATATTGACAGAATACCAAATTTCAGGCTTGCAGCTATATACTGTAAGCACACAAGAGTATAATTTCCAAACCCTGTGAGATCGTCCTCTATAATTAGCACCCTCTTTGTAGATAATTGATTTTTTTCAGTAACAGTGTAACTAAGGGCATTTTCCCAACTTTACGTCCACAAATATTGGATGCCAAACAAGACGACTTCATGATAAATCCCACAGCTGTCTTTGAACCTCTGCAGTTAGAGCTGAAAGATTAAGAAATGAATTTCTGGTCCAAATGTCACTTATATTGATGGTGATTTCACACTTGACAGAACCCTTAAAAATCATCCTGCAACAACTCAGAATTTCATATTTCGTGCCGCTGTATGAGTATGTCATCATATTTCCTTCAGCTAGACGGGTTGTTCTGGCATTACTTATGAAGCTCTGGTGCACATCAACATGTCAAATTACATGTCAGTGGGTCTATTGGCCCTGGAACTGTAAAAGTTCTGAAAAATGCCCTTTGGTTTACAACTGGCACCATTACAATGTTTTCATCAGGAAAGCATGTTGAGCATCAGTTGGAACCAGTCTTAAATGCAATTTAAATCCAAAACGACAATGATTATAACAATTAAATGTAATTTCAATCAAAATGGAAAAATTGTAATGATTGTAATGGCTTAAAGGCATTAAAATCATAGAAAACGCAAAGGATTTTGGTTTTATGTGTGAAGTCAAAAGGCTGCATTGGTTTTTCTCTTCTTGACAAAACCTTTATGAGCACCAGCAGGTGAATGCCATTGATTACAAAAAGAATGGTGCCTGCATGATGCTATTTATTCGGGGCTACACAATTATAAAGACTGCTGATTGTGCTACTTTCACATGGTGAAAATAGATTGATTGTGAATCTTTTTGTTGTCTGGCAGGCAGTATCTTATACGTCTTGTGGTTTGATTTTTTTTCCCCAACATGTGAGGTGGCACATGTGAGGTGGTATTTTTTCTCTGCTGAATCTCTAATTTGGTTGTGCACTGCTAACCTGTTAGTGTGTAGGAGAAAGGACAGACATGAATATGCTAATCTTGCTTATGTTACCTGCATATTTGGTATTTACCCTGTTAGTGACAGGAACTGTTCAAATTAATGTAATTATAGCAGCATTCAATTTCCGAACCATTGGTTTCCATGTTTAAAACTTGCATCTTAAATTGTTTGTTTTGCTTGTTTCCAAACAGTTTGACTGTAAGTATAGTGCATTCAACAATTCATTTTAAAATGAGGGGTTATGTGTCGTAAATGAGCAGACATATTTCTGTTGGTCATTATCCATTCAAGCAGTCACCCTAAAACATATGAATATAACCATCTGTTTTCCCTCCAACAAAAAAGAGACCTTGGTTCTTGGTTTGCTAGATGCGCCAGCTATAACTTCAAATTTCTTTCCCCACCTCTCATTACTGGCATTAGCATAAATTTTTCCCTCTGCTCTACAGAACAGAGGCACTGTATATGTCCACATTGCCATGACGACAGGCTGCGGCACGCAGACACAGAGGCGCAGGTAGGCTGACCCTGAGGTGTTCCCCACTGAGCCCCTAGAACCTGATCCCAGCTCGACTTTGGCCCGTGGGTCAAAGGCAAAGACCCCACACGCGCCCGGTGCTGCTCCCAACGCCCCTGAGATGCAACCTTTCGCTCCGGCCCCCGCCAAGTTATGAAGCGTTTGAAGTTGGACGCCGCTGGCCTCGGTCGCTGTGCCTTTAATTAGCTCCGGCTACCTCGGCAACCTTGCTGGCAGGCCCCTCCTCACACCGTAATCTCCTGCAGGTGACATCAGCTATGAACACGGATGGGCATCCGCAGCCAGTCTTTCTCTGGGCGAAAACCTCAGACCATGATTGAAGTGCTAAATACCAGACAATGCAAAAGTCATCTACTAAAAAGCTCCAGTTCAAAATTAGTTTTCTCTAAAGAACAAAAAGAGCTCTTAATATCCTGCCACGTGCTCTTAAATTTTGTGTGCGTGTGTGTGTGTGTGTGTGCGTGCGTGTGTGCGTGTGTCCTCAGTCTCCCCCATTGTGATTTGCTCAAAGGGCTCCTAACTGTTGGAAATAGGTCTCTGATGACAGACAGTTGTAACTTGATCTCAGTTCCTTGCTTCTCGTTGTCACTTGTAGCTGAACAGATCACTCCTTCAAACCACTCAGAAGATGGTAGGGGGTAGGGGTGCCAGGGAAGTCTTGCTTTGGCATGTTAATGCCCCAGACTCATGAACTGGGGCCCAGTTCCCCCTGCTGCAAATGCACTAGTGCCCTTTGAGGTTGCCGGGGCTTGAGGGTGAAAACCCCGACCGGCATATAGAGCACACTTTTACAGAGCTCTTTTTAATCACATCGTGAGTTGAGCATCTCAACGGAGGCCATTCTTTCCCCGAGACTTGAGTCCACGAGAGAGGCGACGCTGAGCGCTTTTATGTAGAAAGGTGACCCGGCCTCAGACTTTAAAACAGAAGGGTTCAGAGTCGTCCAGGGGGGGATTTCCTTCCATGATCAGCAGGCCCTGTGAAGTACCTCCTCACTATTGGTCAGTTGCGCTTACTGTACCACTTTAATGACGCTGATGTGAGCTCTGCCTTGAAAATGCACTGCGCAGGCCCAGGGGGAACCTTCCATACAACTATTCTGTCCATATTAAATGAATTCATAAATGTATCCATATTAAATGAATACCGAACGCTGTCGCTCCGCAATGAAAGCAGAGCATCAGGAGCGCTACCGTTCCCTAAAAAAGACACCCGCTCCAGAGATCTGACCCTAATGTCAATAAAGCACCCTCTTTCTGAGGGTGAGCAGTGAAGCTCTAATCTGAAGATTACGAAGAGACGGATAAATAAATAAGGAAACAAATTTTAAAAAACCAGAGCACATATTTACACGATGAAAATCTACCCTTTAAGTTCTAATAAGCCGTCCTTTGGGTGATCGCACACTGTAGTGTCCCTCGATATAAGAAATCTCGGACAGAGATCTTTGAAGAAACATTGCGTGTGTTCCAAGAAAGCGATGCGTGTGGCGGGCAAGAATGCCCGCACCTGCCAGCCAAACGAGTTTTAAGGTTATTACTGCGAGCCCCTGATTATACAGCCGATTATAACTCACCCTTTATTCCCTCTGACTGACTAGTGTCAATGGAGATATCCTGCAGGTACACTGTGTCAGAGGAAGCAGGCGCATGGGCCACATCTGCGGCTAGGGGTGGCGGGGAGGAGGAGGGAGGACAGGGGGGTTATTGAATGTTCTCCTGGAAAGTGAGGGAGGGGGAAACATATACTGGATCAGCAAGGGGCGTCTTATGGCAGCAATTTATCCTGCGCTTCCCTGGGATTGGGGCGGACCCCCGCCCGCCGAGCAGCCCCCCGTTCTCCCAGTACCGTGTGTTTTGGGCGGCAGCGGCAGGGGTCACCTGCTGGAACAGGGGAGCGGACGAGGAATCGAGAAAGGAAACTGAGACTCTAGTGCTCGGAGAGGAAATCGTTTGGGATTTTTGTTCATTTCTGCCTTTAGATACACAGTGACACGCTTATTTAAAAATAAAATGGGGCCAGGGACTAGTGGCGATGTTCTGCACGGTACTGCTTTGGTGACTGACTTCGCCGCCTTTCTTTCGGCAGCTTACTGCAGCCATCAGGTAACTCCATCAGCCGTCAGTCACTGACACCACACAGCCCGCTGGTTTGTCCTTACGCTCGTAGAGGACTAGCAGCGCGTTGTTTAAGCAGAAGGCATTGAATTGGTTATTACATTCGTGCATTCATCTCTGTCATTTCTGGCAACAAAGACAATAATAAAAAATAAAAAAAAACTTTAGATGGAGGTATTTTGTGATTTCCTACAACGGGGAGAGCAGAGGGAAATGACAGACTTCTGCATTGGCAGACAGACAGGAGCCAGACGGCTCATCACAGCACCCCTCCCAATTTAATATATCATGCAAACTGTTCTCCCCCCCCAAATCCCCTCCCCCCCAGTGTTTCTGCATCTTGACATCTCTCAATCCCCAGCTGCCAGGCTTTTAAGTGCAATGCTCGTGCTGGCGAATGTATGTCAATACCAGTCGGGGTACCTGCCTCGTGCATGCGTGTCCTATTTAGCTGTGGACTTGCAGAAAGAGCATGTTGCTGTCAGCTCTGCTAACACAGAGTGATAGTCAAAGCAAAGAGCCCAACGGACAGCGAAGGGGGGGAAGTGAGGCAGTGGACGATCACACGGATGAGCGCTTTTGAACAGGCCAGGTTTCCACAGCTCCTGGGCCTTCCTGTGGTTTCCTGTTTCTTTATCAATTTTATGATTTTTACTCGGGGTCGTTTTGTCTCGACAGGTTCCACAAGCCCTGTCTCCCACACTATAAGATGGGGAGCTGTCCAGAACAGGAGCCAAACGGAAAGGAGGAACATGTATTTGGTAAAGAAAGAATACCATATGATTATTATGATACAACCCAAGGAATGACAGAATTCAATGGTATAGGTCAAAACAGATGGGCAATCAGTAATCAATAGCTATAGTTACTTGCACTAAGCATAGTGTGCAGACATGCATTTCCTCTAATCTGGTGGCTTCAGGCACTAAGAATTGTCTGAGCTGCGGGGTCTGCCATTCAAAACACTTCAGAGATCAGTTTTATATGGAAACAAAGGTAAACTGCTGGTTTGCACAGAGAATTTTCTCATCCTCTTGCTGGTTTGAGAAGCGCAGCCGGCGTTAATATAAAGGATCCGCCCACAATCCCGTCTTTAGAATGGATTCGCTCCTCCGGCTGTGGTCTTGCACATGGGCAAGCAGCAGCCGATCACAGGTGGCAGTCTGGCTCCATCAAACGAGCCATTTCAGCGGAGACGGAATCTGCCAACGTTATTTTACTATTATATGAGAATTATGCCAAGCTTTTTGAATCCATTTGCACGTTGCCATGGCAGCCCACGTTCCCTGCAGGGTTGCGACCTTGAATGACTGCAGTGCAAAGCCAAACACCACTGGGACCCCTTTGGGATGTGAAGCATTGGCTCACACTTTTGCAAAGAAAAATCTCTCAGATGTGATTAAAGTAGTCTAGGCTGACTGACAAGTTTATTGAGGCTGGCTCTTTTCATCAGATCATTATCATGTGAATATGCCATATCTCTTTCATTTTCAGCGCTCCACTCATTTCCCTTTAAGAGTTCTCTTCTAGTGTGCTGTCGAACAACACGTTTTGATCGGATTTGTATTTACTTTCGTGTTAATGTTAAACGGTCATGATTAAAGTATTTTTGTATTGCGGCTAGTACATATATAAATCATTAGAAGTGTCAAAATACAACTTTTGTGAAAACAATTATTTCTAACATCAGTGTTGCATCATCCTGGGCTCTCTGAAACCACAACATAGCGTTTGTTATATTCTTCACACAGAAATAGAAATACTCGTAAAAAATAGGATTTTTTTAGAGGATGAGTATGGCCACACGGCGCCGGAAAAGCGTGATATGATACCTATAGTAGGTAGCATACTGTCAAATATACAGGTAAGTCAACTATCAAAGTAGCCTGCTGTATACAAATAACAATAACAAGTTGATCTGGAACGCGTGTCATCGCCTTAATTACTTTTTGACTATTTTGAGCTCACTAATCGAACTCCCTGACGTATTTCAGGGGAGGAAAATTGATTGTTTCCAAAGAAGTATATTGATGAAAACAAACAGTGACGTCACAAAGCACAGGTACGAAAACTATGAATAAGCTTGGCCATGCATGTTACTGAATTTCAAACTTCCCGCGTCTACAACACATTTATATGGATACTTTTATACAGGTTCTCGCACTCTAGTTTTGGGGCATTACTTCCGTCCGTCGCTGTGAGTTGTTTGTTTTTAAGTTCTATATGAAAGTATACTTTTGGGAATCCGGCAAGTACCAGAACAATACATTTTAACGCCTCCATGGGAATCGTTTATATGAATTAGCCTACTAGATGGGCAGTATGAATTCTCTTAATTAATGCGAAATAAATAGTACGTTAAGATAATATTTCACTCTATAGCATTATGTTGCATTATATTTTATTTTATTTTATTTTAATAAGCCCAACAAAGGAGTTTGTATATGGCCCTAAATAAAAATAACTTTTGACGAGCCCCACTCCTCTAATTCGAGCAAATTCCTCAGAACTATATATCAGAACTGTGTTATTAAGGTTAGTGAGCGCATTTATGTCGCGTGCGTGCGACCGTGTGTGTGTCCGCTTGTGCGTGTGTGTATGTGTGTGTGTGTGTGTGTGTGGGAGAGAGGACGATGGGAGAGCGCAGTATTTCTACAAATAAGTGGTCGATTTAGCACCAATTAATGCAAAAGAATGCGAATACTATTTTAATTGTTAGCCTCTGGACCCTAAGAGTAGCTTGTGAAATGAGAGCAGTAGCCTATAGGCCGTTTTTATGCTTTCGCTTCCGCTTTCCCCTTTAAGTTATTTTCCAGGAAAGAGTGTTGGGATCATACACATAACTGACAAAAAGATCAGACTTTGAAAGCAGGGGATTGACACACTCGTGGCCACAGAGCACAACAGGCGATCACTTTGAAAAGGAGTGCTTTAGGTATCCGATTTCGCAGAGAAACTAGTGACCGATGCTCAAGCTCAAGCCTGTTGAATTTGCGTCAAGTTTTGTTTCAGAGAACCCTCTATAACGGCGCCCAAAGCCCCAGCCTCAAATGAATGATTCCGGATTATAAAAAATAAAAATAAAAAGTTTTTTTTCCCCAGGAATTAGGTCTCCCCCGATCCTCTTGTGGCAGTGTCGAAAAAACTGTCGTGAAAATTAAAAACGAATGTCTCAAGTGAAAAGACCAGCCCTTGTCTAACGGCTTAGGTGTGTGACGATTTAAAAGGAAAAGTCCTTGCTTTCGAAGGGAATCGAAACGTATTTAGAAAGTCTGCAAAGATGGTTTAACATTTTAGCTACTTCAATGTAGTCCACATTTTGACGCGGGGTAAAATTATTGGCAAGACCCAATTCTAGCAACAACAACAACAACAAAATGAGTTAAAATATTAGGCTATGCCATTATCTGCAACGGTTTGATGTCCATTATTTACACATGACCCAAGATTAAATGACCTGAAATATGTTTACAAAGTAAATTTCTATCATATCTGACGCTGCTCAGAAGAAATCCCATTATGCACTGTTGTGAGAATATAGACTTCCAGTAGAAGTTTCATAAAGGCGAACGCCATTTCTAGTCCCCTATTTTTAGGTGAAAAGTCGGTGAAACGCCGTCTAGGCGTTCAAATGAAAACCCCGCTACATTTGGTTAAAAAGGTAAAGTTGTTTAGCCGACGAGCACGTAGGCAGTCTATATCCGGCTAAAACCGGAGCTATATCGGGGTCAGTCCGTTAATGCCAAAACGTCTCTCAGCCTAGATTTTCACCCCTCTTGACGTCTAGATTTCTGCTTTTACTCAGTACTCTCTGTATATCGTTAGCGATGTTGGTTAATTTATTTACTGTCAATGCAGCCTTGAAAAATTAGCAACAGGCATATTTTTAAAAGTAGTTCACAACTGAGGAATGGGCGGGTGAAGGGGCGGGGGACTTAGTGTTATGAAGTATTGTGAGCAATATCATGTTACGTTCATTATTGCATTGTATTCCAAGATTTTTTTTATCCATACCTTATAAACATTTTGTAAGCGTGTGAATAGTTACCAGCAACCTTGTTGCGTTAACAAGACAAACTGGTATTAATGTAAAGTTGCCGGTGAAGGCATTTGGATAACATAACCTCATTCGTAGTAGCACTGCAGTGAGGTAATCTGTGGAACTTTCCATACTTTTTATGCTTTGGAAGTCATTGACATTCATTGAATTAACTGACACGCCAACAATAACAAATAAAGCAATTGCATTTTTTCAGTTTCACTTGTCATCTTTGAATGCAAAAATATCAAATAATTGTTTATAAGACACCGTTAAATACCACCAATTTTCAAAATAAATGTGAACCACCTTGTACATTTCAGTAGGCTATTAAAATGATTTAAAGGATTTAGGAATGTCGACAAAGCTACAGGTTGCATTGCCTACCTTTTTCGAGTACGTTTTATATCAAATATAAACATTATTTCAGGTGTATCAACTGTTGCATAATAGAATACCCAAACCAGTACTTCAGTATTAAAACAGTAGGCCTATATGTTCCTAATCATTTAATGTCACATATTGATCACGGACCATATAATAACGAGGACAATATCGGTGGATGAATCCCCGTACCTCAACTTTCAATGTGGAAACGACTGTCTTTGCGAACTCGGAATACAAATAATATCGACTAGAAACGAATAGTCAATGTTGCCAGTAATTTTAACTGCACATTACCCATATCATAAAGTTTTGTAGCTCAGAGACATCCATAAAATAATACATGGGCATGTACAGCCTATACATTCGTATGTAGCCTATATATTGGCCTCGTATTTATTAGCAAAATGCCTGTTCATTGAATAAATGAAAAACTAATAATAATTCATACATTTTAATTAATGTGGTGGAGTATGAGCAAGGGTATAAACTGAGTGAGTATCTTTTGAATAAAAAGCAAAAATCCCATGGCGCTCTGCATCTTTAAAGCAAATATTTTGATCGATGATGTTCTTATAACTTATCTGACAACTTTAAGGACCAAGGACAGCTCCGAGCTATCCCGCAGTATGCGCCTCACCTGAGGCAATGACCCCTGCCAGAAGTCCTTCCTTTGGAACTCAGTTCCTTTGGTACGTTTTTCCTGTAGTAAACTCAGCATTGCACTGGGCATAAATACATCCACAGACTGAAATGACACGATTCAAAAAGTTCTCGAAATTGCATCTCATTTGACTTCTTTTTTTTTCCTTTATTTTAGGCTAGACTGAGCAGAATGTAATGGAAATGCATTCCGTAATTGCAACACGTTTTTACTAAGTCAGAGAATGACGCTCTAATTATTATTATTATTATTATTATTATTATTATTATTATTATTATTATTATTATTATTATTAATAATAATAACTTTTTAAATTTTTATTTTTGTATTTTTTTTGGTAAGCGGAAAACCATATCTCATTAGAAGTTACGCTTTGGGTAATTGGATAAATAGGCTGTAGTGCAGATCGACCGTTTATGTATTCGCAGCAATTCGCAAGAAACCGCAAAGGAGAGTCAGATACTGTTTTAAAAGGATTGATATTTTCTGCATTTTCTTTCCCCAGTGCCTAATCACTATCCAAAGGATTGATACAATTGCACCTATGAATAAACAAACCAAAAATGTCAAACATGTATGACTAGACCTGTTTTAAACATCTACCTAAATGCAAACCCATATTTTTTTCTCTACAGCAACTACTGAGATATAGGCTACAAAAGAGCATAATGACCAATCCTATATCCAAAAACGATGCAATGAGTTACTGATAAGTAACTCGTCAATGAAACATGTTGATGATTATTTCTAATACAATATGCACTGTACAATATCAGCATAACAGTGTAGCCTATATGATATTTTTTCACTGTCAGTAGATTTACTCATTCGCATATTTTAAATAGTTGCAAAGTTTCTATGCGAAGGCATTACTTGGAAGCTAATTGATTTTTTAAGCTTTGTAATAATTCTTTATTGGACCAATATAAAGTACCGTTAAACCTAAGTTTTGGTAAATTCAGTAGCCTCTTGTAAGGTTACTGATTTGAAATTGTATATCATGTCCCGTTTCATTCATTCAGTTTACAGAATTTACAGTAAATCTTCGTATTTAAAAAAAAAAAAAACTTTCCAGTGTGAGATACCCTTTATATTGTCACGATGTTTATGACACGTTTTGTAACCAGCGAACCACGTCCCCATTAAGATTGAAGTATAGCTCAAACCTGCGTTAAAGTGATGTCGAGGGTCTCCTTCTGGGATATTAATTAATAACAATAAATTGGCGAAATAAGAAATAAAGACAGTTTCCGAAACCTGAAAAATATTTAAGCTACAAGATTGGTCATTTCGTTTAACTTCATAGGGGGTATGCAAATAAGTTTTGCGTTGTCTAACTTTTAACTCTGGAGATGACTAACGAAAAATATCTCTTTTCGTGCAAAGGAGTGGGTAATATTTCGTAGTGCGCGTCTTTGAAAAATGCTTATGGTTTATAACCAATAACCATTTTATGGTTTACAATGGAGATTTTTTGAAGACATGAGTGCAAGTATGCGGTAAGCCTTTTCATGCACAGATTTATTGAAGGCCTACTTCGGCGAGTAAATTTTAATTATTGACTATTTAGTAGGCTAGCTATTCAAGTCAGTCTTGGACAATATTGACCCATGATCGTGTCGCAAATTCCCCGTCAACGTGGTCTAAATAACCGAAATATCAACTGTACCATTGGTCCCGGCATAAATGAAATTTAAACACGAGTGAATTTAACGCGCAATTACTGGGAGGATTAATGTCCTTTTCAAATGAATTATATCTAATTACGTTTTATAGGCTAGTACGATATGATGAGATAATTATCTCAGCGTTTGGGATTGAATTTGCTTTAAGTCTACTTAGTTACATTCTCATGGTTTCCTTAATGATACATAATTATAGTCTTGTTCATATTAAAATAATTAATCCCCTGTGTTTCCCCTATTCTTTTAATTTTTTCTTGAACACAATTGACAGTTTTGGATATTTTCAAAGTAAAATCCTCAAGGTTTTGTCATCAAAATTAATAGTAATCGATTGAATCGTTTGAAATAGTTGATAAACAATTTCTGAAAAAAATAAATAAGTGCCCTTAACCATACGAATTCATAATGAGAAAACATATGAGAAACTCTAAATTCGTTCTAAAATACTAATTTATGTTCTCCCGTTAATTAAATAGCACGATCCCTTTCCTGATCACTTTCGTCCAAATGAAACTTTTGTAATGTCAAAGTAAAGCTATATTTTATTTATGTTTTTATTTTTTCATGGAGAGTAAGCCACTTGTTCCTCGAGTGTTCTTTCACAGATTATACGGGTCAAAAAAGACACATTCACACGTAGCTAAGCGAGCCCACTTTGGCTATGTTTTAACACAGCTTTGAAATCTGAAGGACGATACAACGGAAAGGCTCCAGGGTCCTGAACTACCGTCTATGTCATTAAATTGGCTTATTTTCGACACGACCTTGATGTGCCACCACACTTTCTCCCTGCAGAAAATTTCTTTAGCTCGTGTAAACACGGTAGAGTGCATTGTACGAGATACTTAGATTAAGTCCTTTTTGTTGGCTGGATACCCTCAATGTACACACAATGTTTCTTTCTTTTATTCGTCCTCTTCTTCTATGTCTAAAGCTCGTTTAAAATGCCCATTTCAGCCAATGGCCTCATACACTAAGAACTCTCAGTCATTTGTATCTGCTGTTTAAAAGCAATCTCTGCCAAACCCAATCTGACCAATTAGTCTTTAATCCAGAGTGATTTACATACAGACTTTTTCGGGAGTCATGTGACATGACGAGAATGGCTGATACATTTTAAGCTATTACGCAGGTATAGCATCCAATTTGTTTTCTTGCCGTTGATTTAAACCTTTATATGCAATTACAGGATCCTGTTTTGTCATCGTTACCTTAAAAATTGATTAATACTGCTGTTGTTTCAAAAATGTTTCTTATTTGAGTCACAAATGAACAATAAAAATATCGTTACACTCACGTTTAGAGGTTAAAATGCTGCGGAGGCTAAAACACATCATTAAAGTTTTCCACCTATTCTCAAACTTTCTTTCAGAGAAATTTCTACTGTTTAAATTTGGTTGAATTAAAAAATGTCCTTTCGTACTTTAATGAAACGTGTAATGACAGCATTTTGCTTTGCATAGAAAAATAACATCAACGATATGTTGATGAGAGATCTGGTTTACACATTTGACCATGTCAAATAGCTAGTCCGTGTAAATGTTTTGTCTAAACTTTCTCAACGGCATATCTTGACAAGAATGTGTTTAATTATTGCATCCCCGCAGAGACATACATGCACCTGAAGTTGACCCCTGCCACGGTTCCATTCACAAGGGCTTTACCGAAACCACTTTTATTGTAATGCATAATGAAAGTTATTTTTCATGAACTGCATGACCTCCGGGTGGCGAAGTGTCATCCTAATTTATAGTATCATCGGGGGTGGTTAGTAGTTTAACCGTCGAGTTTATTAATCGTGTGGCAAACACAAATAAAGTACAATGATAATGCAGTGATACGGTATTTTGATATTTAATTATCAGAATTAGTACTACTGACCAACAACAACGGGAAAGGTTGCAACAAAGTAGATCATAGCTGTATCGAGTTGGCCTACTGAGCTGATTGTTAAATAAACTGGTATTATAATCTACTGACGCAAAATCTGCAATAATTTCATATGGCAAAAATTGCATGCAATTAAAATGATCAATAGGCCTATGTAATTTATGTATAATTCTTAACTGTTAAAAACGAATAAAACGTGAAAATATTGGCGACGCTTAAAAATGTAATGTAGCCTACTCAAATCGAATGATTGATTTGTGTTATCCTGCCTTTTCAGCTCAGCCGTTGAGAAAGTTCTCACAAACTGTCTATAGGTCAAAATCTTATCAGTTCGTTGAAAACTTTAAAGGGACCAGTCAAACAGTATATCTATAAACATATTCGTGCGTGCGTGTATGTGTGTGCGCGCGCGTGTGCGTGTGTCTGTGTACGCATTTCATTTTATAGGCCAATATCTCACATACGATGGTCTGTCAAATCAGCAAGAACAATGCGGTGTATTTCATAATAACACAAAAGTGTATTATAAAGTAGGATAATATTGTTATTCCTAAGGATCGTATTCTAATGAAAATAAGTGTTTTCATGAAATTTAACGAAAATAAACTAATTCCCGTCCAACGTATTTAGTTACATCTTTCGACGTGGCCCGTGTTTAATATTCACATCAGAATATAATTGAATTGCTGGTATTGTCTTTTAATTTTAACTTTTTTACTGTTTCTAGTCATATCTGATATTCTAAACTTAAACAACAGAAACTTATTCGCATAATAATCAGTGATTGATTGATTGATTGATTGATTGATTAAGGACTGACTTCTTGACGGACTTTATGGTCAGTCATGAAGTTTAATGACAAATGCTTCAGCAAATCAAGTTGGCTCATTCAAAAATACTATAATTTGAATAATGAATATAATTTATCATGGTATATCTCTTCTGCTGTGTTGTAAACAGTGCATCGCTTAGAAAATGAGACACTGTTCTAAGAGAAAAGTTCCTCGTGTCCTGTTTTATAATTAACTGTTTTGGCAGTAAAGTTATGTTTTCATTCGACGACTACAACCTGCTTTAAGTCGGTCCACCGTTAACACAGAATTGTTCATGTTTTTGCAACCATAACAGTAATGTATTAGAATTGGAATTGCATTATCCGCAGTCATGCTGGATTAAAGAAAACCATAGTTTCCTTTTAGGCCTAATTATTTCGTGTAAATATATCTACAAACACAGAACCAAAGATAAACACTTCATGTATGGATAAACAATTTAATAAATTGATATTGAAGTAGTTATTTGTTATAAATGAAAGACGTGTATAACAAAAAAAAAAAAAAAGAATGGGAAATTGTACGTGCGAAGCATCAATACATGTTAGAATAACAACCGCCGAGGCTTCAATACCAGCAGTTGGTGATAGGTCATGTGTTTTAAAAGTAGTAGCCAAAAGTAGCTGTCATAGTAGCTCGTCATAAATATTTACCTTAAATAAATAAATTGAATTCCTTTCGGATAATAACACTATCCGATTATTTTCAATTACTCTAGCATAACAATTGTAATATTTGTACCAATAAAACTGTTTGTTAAATGGTGTGAATGTAGGCAAATCAAAAATAAATAAAGAAATAATATGGCCATCAAAAAAAAAGGTCCAACTCTGTTCAATGTGTAGGTAGAGCTAAACACACATTTTTAACAAGCATAAAATTATAAAATATCAGCCCCTTAAGCAAAAAAATTAAATACATAAATAATAATATTACATATCATTCATGGGAGATGACATACATGCTGAGAGCTATTCTGAAACATCTATTATTATTATTATTTGAGTTTTGGGATCAGCACATGGACATGTGTATGGAACTAAACCCATCCCCTGACGGTAGAGTGGGTGGTCATTCCACAGGCAAGATAACTGCTTATAATAGCACTCAGATCATGTTAAAAACCTGACTGCTTTAACTAAACCTTAGATGTTTGAATGGGTTCTAACCTATTCAAAATTAAACATAGTGTTGTCACCTGCCCCCAAAAATGTATTCAGAACATTCAGTCTATAAAAATGTAACCATTCAATTATTATTTTTTTGAAATTATAATACATTTACATATAATTATCATCAATGGCTTAACCAGTATGCACACGTTTACCTGGATTGTTATGCCCGTCGATCTTGTAGTGCTCAGCGGGTAATACACTTGTGGATGAGGGGGAGACAAACGCGGACACACGTGGATGTTCAGAAGCAGGTGCCTCCGACTGTTATCTCTGCAGGATGAAGAACTTCCAAGTCAGCCCTCAGATTGCTCGCTGTCATATGATATCTAAGCACCATTTTGCTAATTCTGAAAACTGCTGTTGCATCTTTTCATGAGCTGCACAGAACACTTTACAGCATTCTTCATCAGATGTTCAAGAGAAATAATCTTATCATTGTCAGTTTGATCAACAGTTTTCAGCCATGGTGCTGCTGCGTTGGTTGGCTCGTTTGTACACAAATAGGTGCTACAGATGAAGAGACTTATAGTGGCAGCCAGATTACACTAGATGGGCTAAGGTGTTCAGCAGGTGAAAAAGCTTGAAAGCACTCAAATGAAAGAATACCACTTTCTGTTTGAATGAATTCAGGAACACCACAATGCCGTCGTATTCAGTTATGGCTGCTAGCCCATTGCTGATGAACTCCTCCCCACAGCGTTCCATGTTCTCATCCCTTTAGATACTGTTGCTTGTGAAACTTCACAAAGCTCAAAGTTCTTTGTGTGTGAAACTCCTGCCACATGTACCCACACAATAAGCCTTCTTGCAAAATTCACGGAGGTCTCCTATAATTGGATAATTATGTCCAAGAAGTCAGGCCTGTCCAGCATTTTTATACGTGACCCATGTATGCCGCAGTGATATTTACATAATTATTGAATGAGCCACAACTGTGCGAAAGCCTCTGCTTCACATATACTTGCAGTCAATCATTTGGTTTCCTTTTTGTTCACTACCAGTATGAACTGACTGAATACATTGTCATTTCTCTCAGTGAATAAAGAATTTGGATTTACGCACTGAAATGTGCATTCATTCTGATTTATGAAATACCATTGAAATAAATGAAATAAGTGTCACAGATTATGAGGTGGCTTGTTCTGTGAAAACGCTCGGAGTAAACTGACCCTCCAGAACCTTTCTGGAACCCATTAGAAGCAGGGTGAAGATGAGGAGACCCCAGGGAGGAATACCAGGCAGCTCTTTTTCACCTGTCACACCTTGTTGATATAGCCCACATCTGAAAACAACACCCCTCCCTGTTTATCAGAATACCTTAACCTGATTGGCCAAGTTGAATTTCTGGCCTATTTAGTCTGTGTTCAACAAGGGGTCCGGGCAGTATTTGTGAGATCCTAACCACCTCCAGCATGTTACTCCACCCCCACCTTCACTTTTGTCCTAAGAGGGCAATTAAGGAAACAAACGGTTTCCCCCAGATTAGCTGCCTGGCAGCTTTGCATACTAACACAAAAGCCAAGTGGCTACAAATAGTGTGCTCTCTAATTACAGGCCCTGTTTTCAATCAGACGTCGCCCGATTTCCTGAGATGAGGGCCCAGTCACCCGTTGCTACGCTGGTGTGTATTCAGATCAGCCGGCCTGTCCCATGTGCACTTTTGCAGGCGTCCCCTGTTTTTACCACATCTGTCCCTCGCGACATGTACAATCCACTGGGCCGTGTGACTTACAAAGGGATCAGCAGCCAAATTGCTGCTCATTCCCAGACATGCACCATTCATGCAGAATGGCAAACAAATATCCTGCCAAGCCACCTGCTAAACTGGATACTGGGTAAAACTGCAACTACACACCAACTGTGGATCAAATCAGATGTATCATACAACTAGAAGGTATCTTATTACTTTTAAAACTTTCATCTGTGCATGTCGTAAAAATGCATGTGGTAATTACATTATGCGATAACCCGTAATTTGAAATAGAGTAGACAAGCCAAAAAAAAAAAAAGGTTTTCTTTGCATGATTATCGTTTTATATAGAAAATTACTGGAAAGAAATATATGCTCAAGCTGATTATACAATTTCCAACAAATGGAAAGTGACACAGCTTCTTCACATCATGTTAGGGAGATTAAATGATAAATTTGATTTAAAAATCCACTCTAATCACTAAGCACACTTAACGAAAAAAGATACGCCACTCTGTTTACTTCGGTAACTTTCAGCGTAACCAGCAATAACAAAACCTGCACTTCAAGATGGTTTAAAATCTGTGCATTGCAGATCTTTGTCATGAATATCCACGTGAATGTGGAGAAGGAAGAGCTCTAAATGTAGGCCTATCCAGAAACAATTATGCAATGCAAATAAAAATCATTTTATTACTCGCTAAATGGCCTAATTGAGGAGAGTTGAATATCTGGTGGTATTGAGTATTGTGTGAATTAATCGCTGCATTTGTAATCAAGGAAATAACCAGTCGAGACTGTAACGGAGCGAGCCCTCCGATAAGACAACTTCTTTAAACGAACGGGTTTTTGCTGAGTATCTGCTCACGGTAGATCCAGTGGTCGTTTGGCGCGAGTACGCCGCTCTCATAAATGTAGTGCGCACCATTTACCTTTGCCGATTTGTCAACTCAAACACATTCGCTACTGGACATCTATTCAGCACCATAATGTACTGCAAGTAATTTAAACATACACATATCTTGTTTCAAACATTAAATTGATTTATGTTTGTATACCATGTTTGACTAATGCAAGGTTAGGAGTTGCTACTAACCGTTGTCTGTTCTGTTTCACTTGTTCCATGTTCAAACTGGAATGACGTAATCCGAACGTCATGCTTCTGTGCAATTTCATTGGAAGCACTGGACAAGAAGAACCGGCTATTTTAGATGGGGGGAGCTGTAAAGTGTATTCGGTATTGTTTTCTGGTATCTAATTAGATAGGTGATTATTAGATATAAATTAGCTACTGATAAAATATGTGTAATTATTTCTGTGTACAAATATATTGTAATTTCTTTTGTGAGATAATTGGATACTGTATGGAAATGGTATAGTCTGGCTGTATAGTATATAAGCAGATAGACGCGTGGGTGGCAGTAAGTGGGAATGATTGTGCAAGTATAAGTAATGTGCTGATTTGACCAAAAAAAATAAAAAAAAATAAACCTTTTTGGCATATGTATATAAATATTTGTATAATACTTGGGGTCACTTTTGTAAATAAGATACCCCATTTGGGTTGCACAAGTTTGAGTATCATCTCCAAGTTCCCAGTAAAATCTGCCGCCCTACCATCCTTGTAACCGAGACCAATAATCAGTTTAGGGGGAAGTTTTCTGCCCCACAACCTTTTTACCAGTCGTGTTATATCAGCATTATATCTTCAGTTAAGAACATTTCATCACATGCTTGTGATCTTACACCAAGGTCATTTAACACAGAGAAGCTTGCTGGTTTGGGTCAAAAACTAAAAAAATGATTGGAAATAATGTATTTTCAATTATTGTTGTGTACTAAACATAGGAAGGAAAATACATTTTTGGAAAATCTCAAGAAGTGGAGCACATGAATACAGGTAAATTTTCAATTTAAAACAATTTTCAACTCTGAGCACTTTTAATAGACTGTAAATTCTCCATGTTAGACCGTGTTAGAGTTGATTTAACACTGGTTATCTCCCTGTGAACTGTGTCATTATTTGAATGCGTGGTGGTGAGGTGTTGAAGTGCGAGTAGGCTCTGGCCCTCAAAGGACGGGGCCTTCACCGGTCGACTGGGGTCCTGTCACAGGACACCAATGCTGAGGCAGTACTGTCTTGTGGGTCAGCAGAGATCACATCACAGGACACCAATGCTGAGGCAGAGGAGTGGCCTGCCCTGACCTGCACCTGATGAATCCCCCATGGAGCATTCCGTGCAGACCAATGGGCCAGCCAGACAGTCACCCTACACCTGCTCCTTTCTTCAAAGCAGAGGTGCAGACGCAGGGTGGCAGGTGTGGGAGTATCTGCCCCTCTCCTTGTCAAAACAGCTTGTACTAGAGGAGAGCACACTTCCCTTCTGGTAAGGAGCCTGTTTCAAATGCTGGCACATTTTTATGTATGTCTGCATTTATTCATTCATCATGATGATGACGATGATAATAATAATAATAATAATAATTATTATTATTATTATTATTATTATTATTATGACAGTGTTGGGTTACTATATATATACATATATATATATATATATGTATACATACATACATACAAACATACATACATGTACACACACACACACACACACATATACATATGCATACTGTATGTGTACTTACATATGAACTGAAAAAATGACCCAGCAGTATTTCTTAACGAACTAGTTAATAGTCCTCTGTTCACAAAGTTGTTTTGTGATTTTAGTCAAAGAATGCAAGGATGGAATTTAGATTTACTGACAATAATGACAAGTGCAAAAACCTAACAAATCCGATCGCTGCTCGCTTTGTGGAAGCAGGGCACCCCATGTCCTGCTTTTCATATATAGGGATAGAAAAAGTCAATCTTCTGACAGGAGGGGGTACTTGGACTTGGATACTCTTATTCTTAAATGTGAAGCTGTGTGGATCCACAGGCTAGGGACCGGGTCTCTCTATATTCTAAATGTAGATTTTGACTTAAGGCCTTTTATTTAAATATATGTCCATTTAGGAGGAAAGTTTCCTTGTTTTTCTATTTCTGTTTTTTTACAGTGTTTCCAATGTCATGCTCACTTTCGTATTTGTCTCTGTGTATTGGTTTTTCATAGCATACTACGTGTAATGATGATGTCGTGTTACCAGGCTTCTATTCAGTAGCAGGACCCTCCTGCACCACATCAATGCATGCCCCTGTTCAACAGCATAAAACGTGTTTGAATTAATTCAGGTGGCTTCCGTGATGACAGCACCTGTTTGCCGAACCTTGACTTGTTATATCTAATAAAGATATAATGACAACACAAATAATGACAATTCAAACATAAAAACTGTGACCTTTGGCTTCACACTTGGGATACTGTACTCCTTACAAAAGCCTCCACACCTGCAAGCAAAGGGCAGAGGGAAAGAATCACAGCCAAGAAAGGCAGGAGGGATAAGGAGGTGGCGAACAACAACCAAATGCGACAAGACACTACTCAAGAAAATCAGGCGAGTTTACACAGCTGTTGATGTTTATGAGAATTAGGACCCCTTTACCATTCTAATCAATTGCATGCTGGAGGCACAGAGTTGTCTTCGCCAAAAACATCACTGCACCATATAATTGAAAGGCAGTGTATCTTAGTAGTGTGTCGCGAGTTCCTTTTCTAAACCGAGTAAGGAACTTAGCGATAGCCCACAAACTGCAATTAATTCCACATAATTTATCAGCGACAGATGTGTTAAGTTGAGATGTGAAACTCTTTGGAGGTGCAGACATTTTTGCAAATGAACAATGAGTAGCAGGGTAAGCAATACTAGGACCTGCACCAGGGCCTGGGCACTACAGCGTTAGTTTCATTTCCCAGATGGGAGATCGTGTTGTGCTCTTGAGCAGGGTCCAAATTGCTGTGGTAAAATTTTGTGATTGAAATGGATTGTACTGTGTATTGCAAAGGTTATGCCAGGGTCTGCACAGTTCTCTATCAAAGATACTTGCCAAGAATGTTAATGGTCATAATTATTACAGCACAAACTTCAAAAAAGTATTTTGTACAGCTTTTTCATTACCATTGACTAAATTTTTACAAATGGTAGTTCCTTTGACCTTTTGCGGTTGAACATATTAAGCTGGGAAGCTGAGTCATTCATTAGAGCACCAGTAGCTTGCAAACAGAAGGCGAAGAGCAACTCTTGGGAGAGAACAAAAACAGCCTCACACTCTGAGATTGGAAAATAAATTAATAATATAAATATCATCTTCAGTGTGACTATGGTATCATTATCTGGGGCTTCGACATTTCAAATTTTATCCTCTGAAACATGTTTTGATACATAAAAAGACTGAAATCTATAAAATGCTAATTGTAATATGATGACTCATACTCAGTTCAAAGAGAGCTGGTGCATTTTTATTCTGAAATTGCTTTGACAGATTTACAAAATTACAGCAAAATTACTGCTAAAAAATTTCCAGCCTTTTTGCAGTTGCCATGAGCTGTATGAGTATGCACAACACAGACACTTTCACAAGCAAAGGCTGCTATTGAGAGGTGAAAACACTGACTGACACAGTGTCACAGATGATCAGAGGGGACTAAGGTTAACTAAGGGGACACTTCTGACTTCAGCAATCAATCAAAATGACAACTGGAGGATGACAACTGGAGGATTTGTGTGTACACACACTGCAGGGCATTATTAATGTTGTGGATACAGTAAATGGAAACATTAAATATGTTCAGTCATATCCTACACAATTCTGTCAAATGTTACACGTGCTGCTGGTTTCTCAGTCAGCTGTTTGTCCTCAGTGGTCACTTTTTACTCCTCAGATCTCTTCACTCATCTTCAAACACTGCTGAGGTCACCTTCTCTCCATTATACCCCTTGGCTCATCCAATATGAATGCCCAAAGTGGTGTGTGCTGCCTTCATCAGAAAATGGCCTCTTATATTCATACCTGTAATCCACAGTTACACATCACCGGTCATCATTAAGACACATATAATTACAATTTACAATTTGGCATTTAGCAGATACTAAATTATCCAGAGCGACTTACCAAGTAGCACAGCATCAGGAGTGAACATTGAACACGGACATGAAAACAGTGCCAGTACTGCACATTTTAGCAACTAAAATTTATATACATGTATATGGTTTGACCCAATTGGCATTGTTTTTAGTGTGACTCTCATAAGCATGATTTGCAACTGGTTGGCTTTACCATCTTTCATTTTGAGCATCAGGGCTTGCGTGCTTCTCATTCTCTTAGCCCTGGAGTTATAGGCTAAAGGGCCCCTTAATTGTTCCAAATGCACTCAGTAATACACACATTAATATGTATAGATTCATTACTGAGGTATTGACACATTTTTCTATGGAGACCAAATGTTTGGGAAATGGGAAGAGGGGCTGAGATCCATTCAGATGGAGGGAGTGGTGCAGTGCACAGCAGCCTCCTGGTTGGATTTCTTGGAATGTGCACGGGGAGCATTTTAACACCATGTGAGCAACGCCAGATCCGCAGACTTCACTCCATCTGTCACCCCTTTGGCGCTACTGCCAAATTCATCAGACCCTCATCTACCCCCCCCCCCCCCCCCCCCCCGCCCCTCTCCCTACTCCTGTTTCTCTCCACTTAATTCCTTTTCACCAGGATTTCAGGACATACTGGGTCATTGCTCTTTGATAGGGAATTGCAATTACACAGTTACTTCAAAAAATATTAAGACTTAACCTAATTTCATTTAAAGAAGACTCGAGCAAAACACACCCATAAAATGTCATTTAAGATACAGGATTTCAAAGCATTTAATTTTTTAGCAATCATTTCAAGCCTTAGAGGTCATCATTAACCAACTTAAAAAGTGGTTTTTGATAACCCGATTTTCAGGTTAAATATGCAGAGTGAGGAAAAAAATGTGTTCTAGCAATTACACAGACTCTTAATGCATATGACCTCTCATACCTGGCATACCTGTAGGTACATGACATGAATGCCAGAACGCATATAAAGACATAAAGACATGAAATTGCCATAAAGACATAAAATTAATGTTTTGTTGAAAACTTGGAATGCTGGTCACAAATAGATGTGTCATAATCTATTAGTTGGGCTTCCATGATGATTTTATATGTGTAAGCATTTGTGTAACTTCAAGGGCTACCAAAGCCATTTGGGGAAAATATCACATGTTTCTGACAGGGATCTTAGTCTGTGCTTTCATGTTGCATCCATTAAAGAAATAGAATAATATTAAAATTATGATCTTGCAGAGAAGGAGGTGTGAAAAGTCCATGTGCCTAAACAGAATGCATCATCAGGTCTGGTTTTAAATGCAATTATACAAATGAGCAGCATTATATTTGCAGTGCCAGTGACAACCAGACTGCCTGAGACTGTGATTGCGTTTCGAGCTCAGTGCGGTTCTGTTCGAAAACTCACCGGGTGGTACATTCTGCTAAGACACACCCACTCTGACTCTTTCCTGCTTTTATGGGATTTAGATGCACAATACCAAATGGGCTTCAACAGGAATATATTACAAATGAAGAAGACCAGTGAGACTGTAAACTCCTATTAAAACGTAGAGGCCAAAAATTATCCCTAATTGAAGTTGCAATAGTTGTCATTCAGCAGTGTGCATAGCATGTACAGAGTGAGGCTATAATAATTCATATTAACATTATTGTGCATAGGTATGCCCAGTGTGTAATGAAGAAACCGATTAATTGTAAAAGCTGCTGCATGCGTGTTGAATGTAATCATGGGGCACATTATTCTTGAGAAACATGACCGAATACACAAGCTTCAGACAAAAATATTGTTCTAAGACATTGATTTACACGGTTTTATGATTTTATGACTTACCGGTCAGTGAATTTAAGCTAAGCGTTTTATAAAAGATGGAACAGGACAGATATGGGGCAAGTAATCTTTATCCATAAAAAAAGGAGACATTCGCATCCCCTAAGATAAGAAAGCACAATCATTTATACAGTGCTTGTCATGCACATCTTCTCTGCAATGCTACATTTTGACATTTGCCAAGCTGGAAGTAGTTTCATGCAAATGGTCGATCAGATTAAATATCTTTATAAAGCATATAATAGCTGCAAAAGAAACAAATATGGATGGAAGAAAATAAATGAAATCTATTGTCATCTGAGATGTATTAATTATTTAATGAGATTGAGATTTGTGAAATGAAAACATACAGAAATAAAATGTTTTCTGGAGTTTTTTGATTTTATTTAAATAAACATTTCACCATGAGAAGAATGTTGCATTTTTTATGATTCCAACCATAGAGGGTTAAAATGAGCCTTTACAAGCATTAAGAAGCTTGTGCACAATTGCCACTGTATGGAGCTGTCAAGCTAATGCAAAAGATCTGCATCTATCTCTTATAAAGCAGCGGTGCACTATGCATTGAACTTAGTTTTCGGTGGCAACCACTCCTTATTACATGATATACAGAACTATTGATTCTATTTGAGACATTACACTTGCTGGAACATGTTAATTTTATGGAGCCAGATGCAGAGGTGGTAATAAAACAGTTAGTCTGACGACACACTTCTCAAAGCAGACACAATGGAGTAATAACTTTGTTGTGGAGTGCATTTCTGACCCAAGAGAAGCCGATGGAGTTGCCCTCTGACCCAAGCAGTCGGGGGCGAGGGGGTGGGGAGGGAGTGAGGAAGCTCCATACAGTGGCAGGCTCCTTGCAGCATGTCCACACGGGGGGTGGGGGGGTTATTCATGATATGTGACCTCAACCAGGACGCAGGCAGGGGTCCTTTGATGATGACCCAGCCCTTCTGCTTCAGAGAGTCCAGGCCACGGATCCAGCCAAAGATAGGAGGGAGGGCAGCCATTGCTCTGGATGAACTGGGACTGGTTCATGAGTGATACCACCATTCAGTGGCCAAGCCTGAAGCAAACATGACAATGTCAGATACGCCCAGGGTCAGAATCGTGGGCAAGCGCCAAACCTAGAATAATTTCTACCAGCAGTAAGGCCCAAACTCAGAGGGGGACTTTTTTTTTGGAGGTCACTGTGGAAATTGCAGCTAGCTGTTGCCACAGCCAGGTCTTCTAATGAGTTAAAATCCTTGAACCTTAGTGTTCAGTTAGGGCCAAATTGACCCGTACTAAACTTTTAGTAAAAGAGGAATGACACTTTCAAGAGATTTATTTCCTCAACAGTTACTAAACCATTGTAAAATTTGATTCTTGTTTTGTGTTTCTATTTGTGATTGTCATCTGTATTTGCTTTATGTCTTTTTTGCCTATATGGTTTGTTTGAATTTAATAAGATAATGAAAAATAATTGAGAATGTCAGTTCAAAAAAATAAACAGCAATAACGTACATTATGAAAACCTTGTTTCATTTTAATGTTTCACAGATAAACATTACGTAACATTGAAGGCATTTAGCAGACGTTCTTATCCAGAGCAACTTACACAAGTTGCATCCATTTATATAGCTGGATATATATAGTGAAGCATTGCAAATTAAGTACCATGATCAAGGGTACAACGGCAGTGTCCTGCCTGGGAATCGTACCTGTGACCTTTAGGCTGTGTCATTGTTTGGCACTTCATCCTACAGCAAGGCAATGATCCCAAACAAACTGTCAAACCAAAAAAAAAATTCAAAGCCAAAAACTGGAAGATTCTTGACTGGCCAAGTCATTCACCTGATTTGAATCCAATTGGAAATCTGTTTCATATGTTGAAGTTCAACTAGCCCCCAGAACAAGCAGGAGCTGAAGATGGCTGTAGTAGAAGCCTGGCAGAGCATCACCAGAGAAGATACTCAGCATCAGGTGAGCATCATGTCTATGGGTCACAAACTTCAAGCAGTCCTTGCATGCAAAGGATATGCAACAAAGTACCAAATATAACTATCATTTACATAACATTAATATGTCTCAAAAATTATGGTGCCCTGAAATGGGGATCCTATGTATAAAAAGTGCAGTAATTTCTACGTGGTAAAGCCAAAGTGTACAAAAGTACCCTTAAATAAATGTTGAGAATTTTTGCATTAACCACATGTGAATTGCTTGATTTGATTTCTGTGTTACTTGAACATGCCATTAATATCCTGGGCATATTTGTCTCAGGCTAACATTGGTGTTAGTAAGTAAACAGAACACAAGAGTTAAACTAAAAACCCTTGAGTTAATGTGTTGGAGTTAAATTACCTCAGATCCGAGGACCTAGTACTAATTCTGGACTGTGTAGATCTGCACCATACTGGCAGGAAGAGAGATGGCCAAACACTGTAATTCACAAAGTGTGGAAGAAGAGCTCTGTGGACTTCAGAACAGTTAATATACAGTTGTTGAAATATCTTCCCAAGTAAAAATATTTTTAAAAACTACACCTTTGAGGTAGCCAGTTGTTGGCTATGTGAAAAAAAAATGAACTCAGGTCAACGGGTGCTCAGCAAAGCAGAAGCTCTATGAATGAAATTTTTTTTAATTTGGTCAACACATAAAAATGAATTCTGAGCTGTTTACATTTTCTTCCCATGCCACCTACAGGCACTGGCTCAGGTAAATAAAATCTAGGTAGAAACAAATGTAAACAAGGAATCAAAGGCGCCTTTGATCTGGATCTGTGTTCCGGCACCTTGCGATGCTATCCTAAAGGTCATGGATGTGATGTGGCGTGACTTTTAAGCCCTGCTGGTTTCATGTGTAGCCCATGGCTTGAGACCGTCTGTTCCCTTGTCTGGTATCACAGTAACGCAAGGCACATATAATAGAAGAAACTGCCCAGTGAAATCATATGATTACTTAGTTACTGTCTGCAGTGAAGACACACAATGATAGATAATTGATACTTACCTGAGTTATCTCTGAGTATACTTACCTGTCTTATGCTTTATGTTTGTGCACAGAACAGGACACATTTGACTTTGCATTTAATTATACGTCAATTGAATATTAGTTTATACTTGTTCAAATTACATAAAAATTCCAATTGGTTTCAACATTAAAACAACTGATGCTTCATTTGCATAATCCTGATTAATCTAATGCTTAATTGCAACTGAATATTTCAATTCCATAATACATGTAATGTTTGCTATAAATAGGGCACAGAAGTCACAGCATAGCCTTTCATTGCTGTGGCTTTTCTTTATTAAGATTTCACACGGTGTTATGAAAACATTGATAAATGAGGCCCAATGTCTCCATCTAGCACATTTCGTGTTGGACTGCATTAATTGTAAAGGGTGTGGGTCTCATTCATGGAATTTCTAGTGAGCCTGAGATATTTTAACTTCACTCACTCTTGTTTCTAAAGTACCCACTAGATATAAATTCCAATGGAGAAATTTACATGTTAAGAAAATGGAGCTTACATACATTCACGGTTTACATTCTATACTTTACATTCAGGCATTTAACAGATGCCCTCAATCAGTGCATGTTACTTTATGTAATTTACTGGATTCCTAGATCTTTACTTGCGATCTATTTTCTGAATTCTCTGAAATGTGCATTAAAAACTTTGATCACAGTAGGGTGATGGCTATTTTTATTTTTATTTTTGCCACGGACGACATGACACTTTAGAATGATAGAAAGATATAGAAAGTCACCTGACCGGTCACTGACGACCAGCTTAAACCAATCAGGTGCTTTGCTACATTGCATTCCCCACAGCCTATTTGGAATCAGATTGAGGGCTGCTCCTTCCCTACTGCATATACAGTATTATGGCTTGTTGGTTCTGACACTTCTGTAGGATCTCACAAGGCAGTCAGTCCTGACTACTGTATGCTTGAATGCACAATACTCTGGAGGCACTGGAATGATTGGGCTCTGGAATCAGCCACTGATAATATCTGAAAAACATCCTGTGAGGAAAAGTAAACTGGTTTGATGAGTAACAAAACATTGATTAAATTAAGTATATTTAGCATGGATATAACTAGGCGAAATAGCGATAATCTACCAGTTACCAGAGCTTGTTCCATAATATTGGAGTACTATCTGGTCCTCAATCCGCAACTAAGTGCCACTAAAATACAGAATAAGACCACTAAAATACATGTTAGTATACATTTCCAAGATACACTTTATATTCATTTTTGTCATAATACACCTGAACACTGCTGCCAGCACAATTTTTAGTGCACCATTGTACTTAGACACATGATATGTTCTCCATGCAGATGTGTCAAATTTCTTTCCTTGAGTTCAACAGTGTAATGATGAGCAGTGGAGGTTATACATTTCAGTTCTTGTTTTCAGCTGTTTGTCTTTCTTCAAGTCAAACTAAAATCAAGAAAGAAAAGTTTCTATTAAAAAGTCACTATTCTTCAAGTTGATCAAGATTTTGCCTGGATAAATTGTGAAATTATGGAAATGAGATTATTTTTAATAACAAAATATAGTTGCCAGTAAAAGAGGAGCAGGTATGTGTTTGCATCCAAGAATGATTCCATAAGCGGATTCTGGCCTGAATATGAACCAGCAACATAACACAGAAATAGAGGAGAAAGTTCAAAGAGAATATTTCTTGTAAGAGGCACAAGTCTCTGAGACATGATCGCTATGTTTGCTTTACCTTTCAGCTACATATGACTGGAGTGTGAAATCAATTCTCCGGAAGAAGTCAATAAGAATGTGAACTGCCAGAAGTTTCATTAGATATGCTGTTCACATGCAGAAGTAAATGGCTCCTGCAAAGCCAGAGGAGTAACTGCTTGGTGCTTCTGCCCAGGTGCGTTTTCTGAGTTTTGCCTTCTGATCAACCCTTTGTTCCAGTGAATATAATTTCACAAGTAAATAAGTCACCATTAAGGCAAAACACAAGCATTGAAATTATTCATGAAAAAGCATTCAAATACTTATGCTAACACATATTTGACCAGGAAAGAGAAGGTATTCTGTTCCAGCACCATCATCTGCTGCTCGTATGTGAAAAGATATTTCCGGTCAGGAAACTGACTGCAAATACATTTCTCTAATCTCAGATCACATGCTTTTAGCTCATACTGGTTTTTCCCAGGAACCTCTCCAAGAGTTTATTGATAATTGCAAGACATATAAAGCGCTTAAATGACGAAGAGTGCAGAAATAGTCCTTTACCAGAAGAGTCAGTAAAAGAAAATGTATTACACAAATACACAAATTACACATATAAACCATAAAAGATTACATGAGTCATGTTAATACATGGGAAAATAAGGCACAGTGCTATGTATGGCTCAATATTTCAAAAAGCATGCTGTGGCTGGAAATGCATTTCTCAATTGAAATGGCCTGTTTGAGGAACTGATTTCTGCTGGGGTGAAAAATATGAACTGGTGATAGACATCCAAGAACTTAACCTCAAAGTGTCCCCAAAGCCTTTCTGTGCTGTACCTGAAGTGGGATCAGGATAAAAAAAACATAAGTACAGGAATTATATTTTTTAATTATACTTTATTATAATACGTTATATGATCTATATTTGTCTTCAGTACTTAACGTTTTCATTTTCATCGCTGTTTCAGAACATAAATATTTGGAGTAGTGCCAAACAGAGGTGGAGAGGTGTCAGTTTATAATGAACACTGTTGGCTTTGCTCCTTTGGCAAAGAAAAATGGCATGAAGTCAGAAATAATTTCACAGGAGTTAAAAGGTATATACCACTCATCTTTCTGTCTCTGCATGTTGGCAGCTGTTGAACATACAGCAAATGACTACTCTTTACATTTTCATCAATGTATGCATTTGTTTCATCCTCCACAATCAACAAACAATGTTATGTTTCAAGAACTAGGGTCCAGTTAAATGTTGGGAAGATACTCAAATCCCATTCAATCAAATTCCAACAAACTATTTATTGGGTGCAAAAACCTCAGTGTTAAAATGGAACATGATTGGAAAAACACAAATATGCACATATAAAGAAGCGAGAAAGCTCTTTTGTTCTGTTTAAGGAAACAAGCTTTATTTCTTGTATTTAACAGGAACCAAGGTGGCACTGGAACAACAACATGAAGCCTTTTTATTGACAACGAAGGCCTGGACTCAGGCCAAAATCAAATTGCAGTTCATCCATAGATTTGGGAATAGTTTATTGACATTAAAGTCAAACAAAGTTTAGCAGGCCTAACATTCTACACCTTTTTAAATGAGCGTTCATTGCAAAAGTTGGCGTTTTTAAAAGCAGGGAAGGAACGAGTTGCTACGTGGCAAAGGGGAAACTTAAGTAAAGACCAAAGAAAGGGAATTTCTTCCACTGGGGATACAACTGCTGGCAATCACATCAAGGCACACTCCCACCTTGCATCCTGGAACATACCAGGCATTTACAGAAGGACTGGGGGTGGGTATTCAGTTTCACTTTTTTCTCTGCCAATGACACCCCTGACAGTCTAAAGATCTCAGGGTCCCTGAACAGATTTCACCATTTCAAAAATAAAATGTGTGGATCCAAACACAAACACAGACATTTTAGGAAGCCGGTCTGTACCCTCAATGAGAGGAATGATCGAGCCCTCCCCACCCCCACGCCTTCTGTACACAAGCAGTCGTTTCTCTAAAAAATAGAGGCTGTGTTAGCATGTGTGTAAGCCTTGTGTATAGAATTAAAGATACTAAATTTAAAGATGCAAAAAACATTTACTTAAATGGCTCTGTTCCAGTGCAGCCATTCATCTAAAAAAATCAATATGACTCCCAGTAAATGTTCTTCCCATTAACTTCAACCTTGTTCAGTTCAAAGTTTCATCAATTTGCCTATACAGTATATTGGAAGGTGCAGTGTCACCACTTAAGACTACACTCAGAAGCTTATTTATAAATTAAGTCAACAAACCAAACAGTACAAGAGTGTGAAAAGTGCTAGAGCATGAACATTTGTGTAATCAGTCTGAAGGAATATACAGGACAGTCTGTAAGAATTTGGAAAGAGACACAAATTTGTGGTTTTGGCTCTGTACACAGCACATTTGATTTGAAATGGAATAATCTGTGAAGGAGTTACAGCTCTTTTGATAAATCGTTCCCCCATTTCTGGGTACCAAAAGTAACTGGACAAATGGCTCAGCTGTTTCTTGACCAGCTGTGTGTTGTTGTATCATTAGTTAATGTATAAGAAAACTAGCAAAACCACTGGTAAGCCTGTTCAGAGTTTGCAACAAAAACAACAAAATGACATTGAAAAACATGTTTAGTTCTGGAACAAAGTCTTATGGACAGATGAGACAAATATTAACCTCCACCAAAATGATGTGAAGAGGAAAGAGTGAAGAAAGACACAAACTGCTCATGATCCAAAGCACCTCCCCAATTCCCTGTGAAACATGGTGGAGATAGAATTATGGCTCGGCATGTGTGGCTGCCACAGGTACTGGCTCACTTCTGGTCATTGATGATGTGACTGCTGATGGCAATGGCCAGATGAATTCTGAAGTGTACAGAAACAATATATCTACTGTAATCCAGCTAAATGCCTCAAAACTTATTGTACTGTGCTGCACCTTACAGCTGTACAAAGACCCCATACACACTGCAAAAGCAACCAAGGAGTTTTTCGGCGCCAAAACGTGGAATGTTCTTGATTGCCGAAGTCAATCACGCAACCTGCATCCAATTGAACATGCATTTAACTTGCTGAAGACAAGGCAGAAGGTAAAAAGCCCACAAACATACAGGAACTGAAGATGGGCACAGGACAGGCCTAGCAGAGCATCACCAGGGAAGATCATCAGGGAAGATATTCAGTATCTGGTGATGTCTATGGGTTGCAGACTTCATCAATGAAAAGGATTTGCAAGTAATTACTAAATATGATACCTTTACTTAATATTATATTAGTTTGTCCATTTACTTTTGGTCCTGTGAAATGGGGGGGACTGAAAAGGGCTGTAATTCCTACATGGATCACCTGATATGGATGTAAACACCTTCAGACCTGAAAGTTTGCCCTCTAACCCCATATTCACATTCCAATATGCTGGAGTATAGAGCCAAAATAGCAAAATTGTCCAAATACTTATGGACTGAAATGTATGTTTTAATCTCCAAACACAAGAAAATGTATGAAGGGTCTCAAGTATGTCAGCCACGTACAGATGGGGTGGCATCAAGACCTCTGCAAGTTAGAGAGTTGTCCATAGACCCTCATGTCTCATGAGGGTCTAGATTTATAGGAAATTCAGAATGTCTGGGCTCTACATGACCCTTTAAATGGTAATTCCATTTATTCAGGCAACCACAGTTTCATTGTAGGCAAGCAGTTCCATCTCAATCAAAAGGACACAAAATGGGTTGAAACCATCAGTAATTATGAAACATTGTGGGGGGGGGGGGGCGGGGCATGGTAGATCTTTTAATTTTCAAAAAGATCGTACCCATATCCAATATCAAGGGCTAAAATCTGTATTGTGGAGACTAATAATGTCACAAAACCATTTCTCAGGTTCATTTGCATTGGTGCTCAATTCTTGGGACAGATGAAGATTAGGCTGTTTTAAATCGGTTTTTTTTTTTTTTGGGGAAAGGGGGGGTTGTGCCCACTCAGCTATTTTTCCAGTCCAAGATCAAAGGCATCGCCTGACCGGCCGCTCCCCAGGAATCTCGAAATGTGTCTTTGTTTGCTTTTGTTTGGCGTTGCTAGGAGACCTGTAGACAGGCGAAAGTGCTTGCAGAAGGAGATCAAAAACATTTTCAAAATACATTTCTTAGACTGCTGTGCGTTTGTGGCCTTATCCTAACAATTTACTGGAGCATTCTTAAGAAGACCACTAAAAATGTTTTAATGACACATGGTGGTTCTGAACAAATTTCAAAAACTGCTGTTTTTCTCAGTTTACAGAAGGAATATTCAAATGTTGGATGAATTTTATCAGTTTGTAAAACACAACCTTGTACTATCAAAAGGCTACAAAGCTGCAGATATTAAAGGATAAATTATTTTTATTTTTTCAACCTTATTTTCATAGTACTTTCCATCATTCCAAACGGCTTTATTGTAGAGTTTTCGGTCTTGTAGAGGTTTTTCCCTCCATGTTAGTAGCTTCACAAGGGCATCGATGGGATATATCAAGATCCAGGTTCAATTTATCTAAAAAAAAAACGTCCAGTTTATCTAAACCTCTTATAAACCTCTTAACTTGTAAGTGAAAACGAATGTGAAAGTTGAAATTTATTCAACGAAATTGAAAGTAAAAATGATTACATTTCAATTTGCAGAATTGACCTACTGTACTTACACAATTCTGCGCACACTAAAATGTATTTTCACAGTGGTGTGTGGCTCACCTCTGTAAGATAACATGGAAAATCCAAATCCTAAACCGGTTGCAATGGCTGATTACTCATCTGACTATTCTGAGGGATAAGTCTGTTCACTTTGATGGCAGCTCATATTTATTTGACCTGAAATATGCAGAGCTAAATTAAATTTGTGTGTGTGCAGAATAGGTATATATGGTGCAAGTTCAATTCTGTAAGTTTGAAGTAAATTGAACCTGTATCTTGATATGCCCCATAGATGCCGTGGTGAAGCTGTACTGACATGGAGAAAATAAAAACCTTGACAAAGAAGCAGCTGCATTACATACTATCATAACCGATAGGAATGAAGGAAAATACTACAAAAATAAGAGCCAGGTTGAAAAAGAAATGGAAATATCCTTTAACAACTGAAACCATCTGAAGGAATTACATAGAAGCACATTCTGAACTATAGCAGAAATAGCACTGGACAAATGTGAGAAATCTGATTCTATTAATGCTTTATTACTGTGATTCAAATGAATTAAAATACAAGATTTGCAAAAGAAAAAATCTGCAAATAGTTGCTCAAGAAAATCTATTATCAAAAAAACAGCTATGCTGTTTTGTCATTGCTGTGTCTGCCAAATGTTGTACAAGATTATGTGCAAATATTTATAATCAAATTAAAAGGGCATAATTAGGAGTCCCATCAAACAGGACTTTAGTAGCTTAAATCTTAAAAGATTCGCAGAACACCCCAAACACAGCAGCCGAAAGACACGGCTCATAAATACAATCTAAGCCCTACGTGGCTTTGATAAGTAAAAGGCCGCTTGAGGAGATCCTTTGAGCAATCATACATTGGATGAGGAAAAAAAAAATCAAAGCAACGAAACAGGAGGGTGGCACTTGTTAGATAGTGACATCAAAGTGCATAGATTCTTCACCTAAAATAGAACCAAACCTCATTGCTCGGAATCAGAAAAGTTATTTTCCCCAGTGTCCTCATATTTCAGTTAACCATCTTGTCTTCCTCAGGTAATGCTTACCCTGTTATTTTACTTTGAAACGTTTCATTCATATTAGTCACAGCATTTCCCCAACATAGTTTGCACCAAGAGGCAATAATGATGCGATATGTATTTAAAAGACAGCGAGCAAAAAGAGGGATACTTCATTGGAACTCAGAAGTCCAGTCTGGCTAGAATGTATTGCTGTTTGTTAATTCACACTCGCTTTTTACAGCTGTTTTACATGCCATTGTCATATGCATACTACGAGCTGATAATGTCCATCAGAAGGAAGTGTTATATAAAGCACTGTGTGTGAGTGGTGTGTAAGCGCAAGAGGTTCCTGTTAGCCTGGAGTACCTTCCACCCAGGATGCTACATCGGTGTTTGATAGTGCCTGCATGTGGCTGTTTGAGGCACAACAGCTTGACAACATGTGGGAGCCAGTAGGGGAGGCAGAGCATATTGCATAGCAGTGAGATTTCACCCACACTGCAGGAGCCCAGATGGTGTTCCTTATTAATGACTTTACCTGTAGCACTATACTGATGTGAAAAGTTGGCTTATACACAGCAACACAGCAGCTTTAACTATGCACATGTCAAATGTGTGCATGTCTGTGGGTGTGCATGTGTGCGTGCATGCATGCATGTGTGTGTGTGTGTGTGTGGGTAAATTAACCACATAAGTGAAACTGTATGTGGGAGGGTACTATTAAGTCAGTATGTGCTGTTGAACAGATAATTGTCAAACTGGAAGGAATTTTGGGAAGAAACGTGACCTAACCTAACCCAAGAGGGTTCATGCAGATTGATGCCTCTCTTCCCTCCAGTCTTACAGGAGTTCTGATCTCTGGCACACACAAAAGAAATAGCACTAGCTTTAAAATTGCTTTTAAAAGCTGCTTTTATAAATTACATAAGGTCGTTGGCAAGCACTAAGTGAAGCATTTCCTTATTCTCATTCCCTGGTGAAAAAATGTATAAAATATCCTGTAATAAAAGCTGAGAATCTGCACTTTAATATCTGAATTGTTTGATTACAAATCTAAAATTGTGGAGTATAAAGCCAAATCTAGAATATAAAATATGGCTTCATCCCAAATATTATAGGGCTCACTGTATATGTATAACAGAAGCTACTCATCTCCTGTATAATAATGTGTGCTTGACTAGTTAATTGATTGAGTGTAGTTTAGTAATATTTGCATAATTTCCTTCCCTATATTGCTATACAGTCTATTGAAGTCAATATAGGCCAAATAATTCAATTCCACCATTTTTATGTGTCCCTTTTATTGCACTCTGTTGAGTGGGGATATAGTCTAAATTGTCAGTGGCAAAATATAGGCATTCTACAAGGGACCTTCACGTCATAAACGATTTAGATTAGAATCCAACTGTGTCTGCTTGTTATTGGCACCGTTCAAGTATTGTATACACGTCAAGTCCATTTGCCATGCCAACAATTACTACCAGAAAGGCCTACTGCATGACTTACAGTCAGAAAGAAATGACTGTGTAACTTCCATGCAAACATCAAACGATTTGTCATTGAAGTCATTGACAATACATAGTGACCTACTTTAACCATTAGGGCTTTTGTTGTTTCTTTTTTTCTCATGCTATCTTCAAAGACGTTGATAAAAAGGCCAGAACATCAAGAGGCCATGCAAGAATATATATTTTATTGGTAGGATTTCCCGTTAGTAATCAGCATAGCTCTACATTCATGATGTTGCAAACACAATTTATTAATATTTTCAGAATGTCTGCTTTTGTTAGCTTATTACTCAGTTGACTTATTCAGTGTAATTATGTTCCATACCCAAGATCAGCTGCTGTCATGATTCCACTTGCAAATCATCTCCAAAATAGGCTTCATAGATAAGGTGTCTTCCAAAAGCATGGAGGTTGAATATGGTACAGTGAAATTAGATAATATTACTATATACTTCAGGAATTTGGATTTGAGATCAAAAAATTAATATGACAATAAAGTGCAGACAATCAGCTTTTATTTTGTGGTATGTACATGAATATATGTTTTTGTCTCTCTCCATTTTATGCTGTGCAAAATTAAGTTAATGGATGAACTTGAATGTAAATCAAAGCGATTAGGCCTAATATATGGTTGTATAACCCATAAATGCAATAATTGAATCAAGTCAATGTCCCATTGACATCACTAGTCATTAGGTATCTTCTTTAGTAATGTTTTCCAGTTCTTCACTGCAGCTGCTTTAAGCAAGTGAAATGCTTGCTCAGTTTAATTGAAATCAGGTGACCAACTTGGCAGGTTCAAAACTTTCTATTTTTCACATCAATGAATGCTTTGGTTGCATAGGCAGTGAGTATGTCATAGGTCATTGTCTTGCTGCAGTATGAAGCATCACCTGATAAGGTTGGAGGAATTTATTTGCACATAGCCAGAAAAATCTGTCTGTACACTTTCAAATTCATCCTGTTGCTGCCATTCTCAATTATATCATCAATAAAGATGAGTGAGCCTGTACCAGAAGCAGAGATACATTCCCAACCCATAACACTGCCCCCTCCATATTTCACAGATAAGATGGTATGCTTTGGAGCATGGATGATCTAAAGTATGGGTGATGCTTTGTATCATCCATGCTTTGGGTGATATCCCTTCTCCACACGCACTGGGCATAATAGGCACATCACAAGTGTGCATGTACAGTGCAATGAATTGGTAGGACTATTAAGTCTGAAAAGAGAAAATGACAACAATTTACATCTACAATAAATGCTTGACATGTATCATTCTCAAGCAGCAGTTTTACTCGTGAGTAGGCTACTGTCTCACTATTAATTGAGACGGCCCATTATTCAGAATCATGCACAGTTTTTGTTTGAATGACACTTCTGACATTCGTGTCTCATGAGTATGGCTGCAATGGGAGACAGTTGGACCCCTGGGCACCACCCTGACGTAGATACTACTGGGCAGGTGTGCCGTGGGAGGGGGGGGATGTAGTTAGAACGATTCCAATGGCCTTGACTGACAGGGCCCTCAAAAATATTAGAAGATTGGATTTTCTGGGGTGTTGGGGCCCAATATGACATCTTTTCATAGGGCCCAATATCCATGGGCCCCTGCCACTAGGACGTAACATGGCATATCATAGGACAAAATGGGCTAAATTTTACAAAACAGCAAGGCCCACTTGAAGGTAATAAATAAAAAATGTTTAAGTGTGTTACTTCTGTCAAACAAGACCAGGTCAAAACCTAGTATATGGCTGGACCGGCTGACCAATGGTGTAACTTCATAACTCGGCCGACCAATGGTGTAACTTCATCACTCAGTCACAGACATTCACGTTAACAGGGCTGGCCCCGCTGTTGCGGTCCAGCCAAAAACTCCTATGCTTTCTCAAATGAACACTGTTCCTGTCCAGTGACCGCTGAAGCAATGCAATCATGTAACAAACAAGAACTTAATTACATTTAAGTTAAACCTTTTCAGCACCGCTAATTAGTGTTAATTGTTGTATAATAGTCAACTCTGCTAACTATTACTGTAAGCAGTGTGAATTACTGGTGAGAGGCAGAGTAGCTCATTAGTTAATGAACTGGGCCTCTTACAGAAGATCACAGACTAGCACGCCGCGCACATGCCCTCAGAGATGCATGCCACAAGCCACTGCTTCATTCTGTGTTGCATTTCACTGGCCAGGCTGTGCAGTCACTCCATTGGATGACTGCACTCAAGTGCGCACCGTGCTGCCTATTACAGCTGGCACTGGGATGGTCAGGTTTCAGTTGCACACCATGGGGTATGTCACTGCACTGGGAACTACGTCTTTAGCACAACACACCACTCAACAGCCCAAAATGTAATGTTTCATAGCACATTTAGAGTACCGATGTGCACAAAGTGCCTTCTGAACTGTGTCTCTTACATTACATTTGTCTGTCCTCCTCTAGTTGAAGAAGCATTCTGGCCTTAATTTTAGCAAGATCTTTTTGGTAGACTGAATAAGAGAATGTAAAACCCTTCATTTACTTTTAAAAATCGCTCAGTGACCATGTAAGCCACACATATCATGGGGAAAACAACACAGAACAAATAACGTAGAACAAATGATTTATTTAGGCAGTAAAATTGATTAGATACTCTTTGTGAAAAGTGCCATCACAGGATGTCCACTGAGTTTAATGTTTTAACTCCATGATTCCTCTGACAGTGTCTCTTACAGCACAGTGTTTCTGGCACTCCTTCTGTTTGTTTCAGAAGGAAGACTGCCAACCAAGCCTGGAAGCACCTCGTTTTCATTAGGTACGAAAAAGTCACTGGGTGTTATTACTGTTGAAAAGAAATTAATGCAGCCACACTCTTTCTAGCTCCAATGCAATGGATGTATTGAATAGCCAGTGCTTCCACAGGAAGCTTCCTTTTTCAGGGTTTACTGGTACTGCTGTTGTCCACAGAGTTGACTTCAGCTGGCTTTAGGTTGTGCCGAATTTTTCAGTTGCATGAATCCCTGTACACTCTACTCTTGATTCAAGTACACTCGTTGATCACTTTATTATGTACACCAGTGGTAACCAACCCTGTTCATTGAGATCTCCTGTCCTGAAGGTTTTAATTTCAACCCTAATTTGGCACACCTGATTCTACTAATTAGCAGCTCAGTGAGACCTTTCGCTGTTGAATGAGGTGTGCTTAGTTAGGGTTAGAGTGAAAACCTACAGGATGGTATATCTCCAGGAACAGGGTTGGTTACCACTGATGTACACCTATCTAGGACTGGGTAGGACTCCCTTTTGCTTCCAGAACAACCTGAATTATTTGCGGCAACATTCCTTAGGGATTTTGCTCCAAGCTGACTTAATAGCATCATGCAGTTTCTGCAGATTTGTTTGGCTACATATTCAGGCTGTGAACCTCCCATTCCAAAGGTGCTCTTTTGAATTAGATTGAGATTGGGGACTGTACCTGCCATTGGAGTAAACTGAAGTCAGTGTCATGTTTCTGGAACCAGTTAAAGATGATGTGTGTTTTGCAACATGGTGTGTTATCCTGCTGGAGGTATCCATTTGAAAAAGGGTTGACCGTGGCTATAAAGGGATGCACATGGTCAGCAACAATGGTATGAGGTGGCATTCAAATGATGCTCAATTGGTATTAAGGGGGCCATTACATTACAGGCATTTAGCAGATGCTCTTACACAACTTTTACATAGCATTTACACTGCGTCCAATTATACAGCTGGATATATACTGAAGCAATGCAGGTTAAGTACCTTCCTCAAGGGTACAACGGCAATGTCCTCCCCGGGAACCAAACCTGTGACCTTTAGGTTACAAGACCAGCTCCTTACCCATTACACTGCACTACTACCAGCCTGCACCATAGACACATGGATTAGTTGCAGCAGAAACTGAGATTCACCTGACCAGGCAGCAATCTTCAATCATTCCGTTTCGGTGAACTGCAACCCACTGCCCACTGTAACTTCATCTTCCTGTTCTTAGCTGACAAGAGTGGAACCCAGCATGGTCTTCTGCTACTGCAAACCACCTGCTCCAAGGTTTGATGTGTTGTACATTCAGAGATGCACACCAAGGTTGTAAAAAAAGCTGTTGTTTGAGCATTTGTGGCCTTTCTGTTAGCTTAAACTAATCTGCTCATTATCCTCTGACGTCTCTCATTAACAAGGTGTTTTCACCTACAGAACTGCTGTTTTTATCACATCATACTCTGCAAATTCTAGTAGTGTGTAAAATCCCAGGAGGGCAGCTGTTTCTGAGCTGCTGCAAACATTACATCTGGCACCAACATAGTCAAACCATAGTCAAAGTTTATCCCTTTGCTTTCTAGCAAGATACTGTAGTGATTTCAGCAAGAGACACACCAGGTAGATCACACTTTTGAGCCATTGTGCTAATCTATTGTTGTGAAAGGAAACCAGTTTATATTCAATCACGTTTTTTCCAGATAGCAGGCTAGAAAAGGATATGACACCAGTGCTTCTTCTCATCACTTCACCTTGACAAATAGCGTACAGTAGTGAATGCACACAGATGTGGAGTTTAATAGGCACGATCATTTAGAAACAGGTAAGAACTGTACTAAGAATTGTAGCAGGAGATAAGATCTGTAGTGAACTGATCTGGTCTGGTGTGGTCTGACCTTGTCAGTTATTGATTTAGTGAAGCAATGGCTACTGGGAAGGGAAAGCATGAAAAAGTCTGCATCGACGTGCACTTTTTTAAATCCATCCAAGAACAAGAAGAGAACTTCCGGTGAAATCTCGCACTTCACATGACCTTTTTATTCCTGCACCTGCTTTATGCTCTAGGTAGAAAACAGCAATACAATTTGGAACACAGCCACTGTAAAAACATGTGTCTTGTGGAAACAAAACGCGCGTAAATAGCGCACATTTTAATGACCCAAAACGCGCGTAAAACGCTTAATTTTTGCCATTTTTTAAACGCGTTGTGAACAGAAAAGGCGTGTTTTTACGCCGTTTTGAAAGTAAAACGCGTCGAGTTTACGGTGTAATATGGTAAGATAAAGAAGCACAGGGCCAAGTTACTTGAAATACTTTAGGAAACATTGGGTATCATTGCTTAGGAATACGGCACGTTTAAATTGTGAAGAATATTGAATATTGAAGAATATTGAATATCAAGAATATTGTTTCTTGTAACGTGGCCTAATTTTGATATCATTACGATTTGATGACTCATAGACCGTGCTTTGTACGTGTGAGTAACTTTTTTGTACGTTGAAAACGTGTTTCTCTTCAGATACAATAAGTCTTGATAACTATAGCACTGCAACATCCAGTTCCCTGTGGTCTGTGTTTTCTTAAACCCATGAAATAGCCCAGAGTTGCTTACTGTAGCTAAGTAGCTAGTCGATTGCTAGAAGATTAACAGCCTGGAACTGACGCGAAGCCACACATAAGGTAGGCTACATAATCACTTCCATCGTCCGTTCAATTGTCCGACCACAAAACACGTGAATGCGAACGCAGACGTGTTCCCGATTCAGAGAAAACTAACGAACCGGCTTCACTTGAAAGCATGATAATCCCTGTAATCGGCTATTCAGTATTGGCTAGTGATTGTCCTAAATGCAAGCAGTTAATATCATGCATCTGAAAAAAAAATGTCAGTCTATGTAGAAAACAAACAAAAAGGTTGAATGCTGGAACATCAAAAACGCAAGTTACCGCTGAACATTTGGAGTAATAGTACCTACTCACTACTTTCTTTTCAATACTATGATAATGAAAAGCGTAAAGGCAGTAGAACAGAAGGGCGAGGCTGACGTCACGGCACAGGAGTCACCCGCCGTGTGTTCGGCGTCTCCAAGTAAAGACTTTTCGACCAAAATTCTTGGCAGACAATGCAGGAGGACAGGGCGTGAAACCAGTATCATCATCAGTTCTGAATGACAGAAAGAAAACATATCTTCCACAAAAAGGGTTCTCTTTCCAATTCAGCTGCGTTGTTAGGACAACGAAAACCATCCCTTAGATGATTAGTTCCACTTCAGAAGAATTCACTCTCCGCAATGAAAACCTCCCCTTTTGTGTCCACACACAGGGTTTTCACTACATAAAAAGAAGAATCGTATGTTTAGTTCGTCTGTTTATTTTTTGCTTTATTCAAAGCACAATTGTATTAAATAAATAGATCACTCCTCCACAAAGCATCGACTACAAACTATAAATATGCCCAAATAACGACGGGCAAAAAGGTAGAAAAAGTCAGGTGCTAGTTTTCTTCAAGTCTTCGAGTAAAACGATAACACAGAACTCAGTGGGATAATGCATTAACAACTGGCAATGATTAGAAGGTCTGAAAAATACAAGATTGTTGCATACGTGTGTGTTCTTATCAAGCTAGTGGACAGTCAATAGCGTTCGCTTTTTAAAATATATTTAAACTGTTACAAAACGCTTAACGACATTAGCATGACAAATTGTATCACTGGATGGCTATATTACGAGATTCCAGGGCAAGAAGCCAGCTATTGATTTATTTTTTCTGATTTCGGAGTGGTTTTATAACAGGAAATAAGTAATCGTTTTATGAATCAGGTCCTGTCAGCCGAGTCCTCGAAGTTACCCACTATTTTGCTTCTGGATTTAAAATTTTCTCTTGAAGAAATATTTTAAATGAAAAGAGATAGAAGACTATGATTTACCTTTTTGATTTGCCCTAGACCCCTAGTGGTAAAATGCCTTTACTGCGGACCGGCTGAAAGACAGGGTCAAATCAATATATTTCGGACGAGGGTGTGCACACCTTCTGGTTGTAGCCCTACAGATTGTTATAACCGCTTAATCTGAGGATGCAACTGAGATGCTGCTCGTCAAATATATATTTTCTTATAAAATGACATATTAAAGTGTCACACATACACACAGTTGTGCTTGATTGTAATTTATTTTGACTATCTTTTTAAAAATTGGGCACACGCAATGTTTTGATCCGCATTCGGAGATCATCTCACTTTCATATTCGTTTTTTTTTCTAGTTGTTTCTGCTCTTACTTAGTGCAATGTGCAATCGTGTTTCCTTAAGATTTCTGTTTCGCATACTTGTACAGAGGTGCTGTAGAGATCTGAGCTGACAGACTATAAATCCATGCCTAAGCAGTACCAACATAAAAAACAGCAAAGTACCTTTCATAGAGTAAAAGACTTCTTATAGCGCACACAAACATAATTGCTATTCTCGTGGAATAAAGTAAATTCTGTCACACTGATTTAAACCACAGGTGTCTAAATGTGATCATCACGCGGGAGAGCCTTGCTGATTTACAACTAAAGTACTACTTGTATTTTCAGTTCATTTTCAGTTCTGTCTTTTGAGATCAAAGGCCGTGACAAACAGCGATATTTTTTCCTGCACCGACACAAATAAATGCTCCATATACTCTCTTTCCCAGAATTGAAGAAAGGGAGGATTTGTGAACGAGTCAACATTCTCTGCTTGAGAGCAACTAATTGCTTTTTCCCATCTACTCAGTTAAAGATTGGATTTTAAGCCTATCATTGCTTGTTTTGATAACACATCACTTGCCTTTTCATTTCCACCAAAAAAGGCGAACATCACTGCACTATGGCATGTGCACGGTACCTCTGTCATTGATATTGATAATCTTGTGACTAAAATTTCTCATATGGTGAATTTTATTCTACAGTTTATTCTACTGTAGAAATAAATACTTCACAGGATGATGGTAAATGCATTTTTATTACCTATTTTTCAATTTAAGTGATGGTCAAATTCATAGCTTGGAAAGACACCTTGTCCAAATGTTCCACTTAAATATGAAGAACAAGATGATATATGGTGGTTAGGTTACAAGGAATTCAAGGGCACACAAAGGCTGAATTTTAGACAGTTGCAGTTTTTCATCTTGCAATATTTGTAATCTACATAATAAAAACGGCTGTGTAATTGCCAGCTAGAGCTGTTGAACACATGAGATGTATCCTCATCATGAGATCATTTATGTATTCACCCATGTAGCTCCGTGTCTGGCCACGTCATGGACGAGTGCCACTTTTTCACAGGTTTGACTTCACTGCAAGGAATTAATGTGACACGTTTAATAAACTATAGCCAGAAGAGTGATCGCCAGAGCTATACACAGTGTTTACAGGCCATAATACACTACGCAAGATATGATTTTAAGCTGTAGGTCATTTCACCTTGCACGCCCCAGGATTCACCAATAGTTCTGGAAAAACTGCGGCTGAAGTGTGGCTAAAATGGAGTAGCATGTACCAGGCTTAAACCTACCTGACTTTAAATGTACAACAAATGTAAGAACAGTTCAAGCTGGAAAGTTGAGGAAGCTAATATGGGGGGCATAGTTTGAAACTTTGTTTTATGGTGTAGTTATAAGAAAGGGAGCTATCATAAAGGCGTTTGATCCATAACTCTTCAATCCTGGTAGCAGTTTCCCGCAATTTTGTGACCTATTTAACACCCATCTTTCCAATAAATACTTGGGGAGGGGGGGTCAGAAGCTGCTATGATCTGGTTTGACCCCCCAAAGTAATGTCATGGTTTAAAAGCAACACATCACAGTCACGGGAAAGCTCAGACTGTAATTGAAATGGCCCAAGGGGAATTCATTGCTGCTGCCATCCAGCCCCCCACCCCCCACCCCTCCCCCCCCCACCAAACGCTCCCATCCATCACTGTACTATTTGACCCCAAGGTGTTATTCTAATGCTGAGAGGTTAATAGCAAGACCACCACTGCCGTGCTCACTTATTGTTCCCTAAACTGTAGCCCCGCTGGTCTTAACATGTATACATACGACAGCAGCCGACAGTAAGAGGTATCTTATCAAGTACATATTAATGTATTGTGAATACTGAGAGCCCAAGAACTTTGACAGTCTTGCTCTGAACGTTGACATCAGTGGGACGTGTGGCACCTGCTACACAAAAATCCCATGATTACATCATGAGATACCTGCACTCAATGATCATTATTGATTTTAGATCTCTCTCAACAGATTTTAAAAACTAAATTAACCATATATTGCAATGCCCACAAAAAAGCACAAAGACTGCTGCTGATAATATAGTGTCACTGGGAGTGGGCAAAGACAACAAGCACATGAAGTCTCACGTGGCTGTATGTGAAGCATAGGAGCTTCACTTTCAGTGCCCTGATCAAAGCCACTTTAACATTCTCTCAGATGTACTCAAATGTATTCCATATAAAGTAAATCATTAAGCAAAGATATTAAAAAATAAATTCTCATTTTAAAATGTAATGAATACTGAAAAAAAAGCAGCTTTGCAAGATCAGCTGAATTTTCCAGTTTTTTTGTGCGATAGTTTAGTACATACTCATTACCAACCAAATGACATGCCAAAAGAGTGGAGGATATTAAGGTAACAGGTTGACCTGAAATGCAGAGGAACTCTGTGGCATATTCAGCTTGAGTGAAGGAAGTCAGGACTCTGGTCATCGCCAGAGGAAGTTGCCTGAGCAAAAACTATAGCTGTTTTGATCTTTGGAAGGAGAGAGATAGTGATCCATTCCTTTAGAGCGCACTAGTCCGAGAATAAGATGCGGAGGACCTCCAGGTCTCGTGTCAACCTTCTGTTGCATCCTGGCAGTGCCACGGCAGGTTGCCTTAATATGGTTCTCCAAATATGTTGTAGTATGTAGCATATGCACAAAACATAAATAAAGACAGTTAGCTGACGTCATTAGAACCACAGGGGCAAAGTCAGGAAACTAGAAATACATCAAAAGACAAATGACAACATATGCAGAAAAGGTATTATCTAACTGTGTGGCAGTTGGTTGGAGGCTAGAATTATTCAAAATTCAAACGACAGGGAATTCAAATGTGTATGTTTGGGCTCAAGCTCAAAAAACAAGTCAGTATCTGACGCGTTCTTGGAGACTGTCTTAATCTGCACTCGTGCCATCTGTGTAACACATGACTGGCACCCCTGGCAACACAAAACTGCAATGCAGCTGGAGACAAGACTGAAATACAGATCAGATAGGCTGTAATATGTCATTAGTTCTATATTCCGGTGGTTTCAGTTGTTTTTACGTGGCATGTTTTCTTGACAAACAACTTTAAATACATCAAAACAGAGAAGACTGCGTTGTCTACTCGTGCAATACAGAAACCCTACAAATGTTTTTGTTTTCTCTAAAGGTTGTTAGTTGGCAAGCTGGCAATTATTGTCACTTACAAATGCCTGGGAGGAGCAAGTAGAAAAACTCTAAAAATAATTCCTATTGTTTTTTTCCCTCTTTGTCTTGAAAGACATGCATGTCAGGGTAGGTATACTCCTGCCATTGCCCTTGACCAAGGCACTGGTTTCAGAACTGGAGTTGGTCCCCGGGCACTTCACTGTGGCTGCCCACTGCTAATAAGTAATTAGAATGGGTCAAATTCAGGGGCCAAATTACCCCACAGGGTTCGATAAAGTGTATCTTATCTTTTTCTCTGGTTCCACTGTCACACCCTGGCTTGCTGTCACCTCTCCAAAAAGAATTTCATTTTCTTTTTGTCTACACCATGCACTGTTGTCCTCTAATTCATGTCTTCCTCGTGCTCTGTAGCATGCGCACAAACACGCTGTGGAAAACACAACCAGAAGACAGAAGAAAGTATATGTGGAGCCCTTGTGCAATCTGGTGAGAGGTAAAAGAAGGGTAATTCATTCAAAAAGGTCAGGGTAGGGGGCAAAAATAGCTGGTGAGGGAGGGGTAGCAGGCATCCAGGGGGCATGCATCTGTCAGCCATGCAGAAAGGAGGGAGCCATGTCAGAATGGAAGCCTGGGTGGAGGGGGTTTGGGGTAGACAGAGAGCAGGGGCCTGGTCTTAAGGATTCACAGAGAGGCAGCTATGAGGACAGTCAAGCAAGGGGAGATGAGAGTAGGGCAGTCACAAGGAGTGGTGAAAGGTGGGGCGGCACTGGACAAAAAGAAGCTGAGTCTGGGAGAACGGACACACTTAGCCTGAATAGGGAAGGCCAGAGATCCCATTCAAACATCATCCAACTCCGCACATGATGCTGTACCATAGAGTTGAGTCTTGACCAACAATATGGATATAGCACCATTGAAAGAAAGCTGAGGAATGCAGTGGGCAAGACATACAGGAGCCCGACCACTGAACTTTACTGATAATTTGTACAGAAGATGTTTTGCATTGCTTTCATTAATAATAGGCTTGCCAATATAAATAAGGCTCACCCATGGACACCTGATCCTTCTTCACCTAATTATGTATCAACAGCAGCTTTGCACAATTTACATTTATTATAATATAAGAAATCAGGCATCAATTTTATTTTAAAATAACAAATTTTCTTGTTATAACAGGAAATATTCAAGGTTAAAGAAAGGAAAGGAAATCTCATTAGATGCCACCCAGTTAAAGGAAAATGACGAAATAAAGGCAGGTTCTCTGCCTCCCGTAGTTGGAGCTCACCAGTGGCCAAGGCAAGAGATGTGTTCTGCCCTGTCCCACTGTGACACAATGGCGTGCAAAGGAGCTAGCCAGAGAGACAGATTCCAGGCCTCTGAGGTCAGGAGAGTGGACACTGTTGCCAGCGCTTTTTGGGCTCATTCTCACGGGAAAAGGGATTAAACTGAGGGAAAGGACAGAAGGGCTCGGAGCACATTTTTCAATTTGTCACAAAACAAGGCGAAAAATGTACAGACTACCGAATCCACACGTCGCTGCTAGCCTTCTCGCCCCAGCGCTGGCGGCCTGCTGTCTCTTCCACATCTCTCCCTCCTGTGTTTCTCTATCTCTCTCATTCACGGACTCGTTTACCTGAGTCTGAAGAAGACAACGAGCTGACTCCTATTGACCGGATTCTCATTCTCCAAGCTCTAATCTCCTAAAACTAAAAACAAACAACACTTATTTCAACAACAAATCTAATTTCATCCAACCAAAGAGAGTTACCTTCTCTGCAATCAGGAAGAATGGCTACAATATGGTGTAGGCACACACAAGTGGAAGGGAAGTTCATTTAGAACCACACCCTGACCGTCTCACTGCTGTGTAGATCCACAGACATCTGTATTAATGTGCATTTCCGTTTTTTGGGCACCACGTAATGGCAAAAAGAAAATGCACAGCAAGGCTACCTGAATTTCTAAAAAGTCATGATTATGAGCTCAGCATCTATAGATGATACTGTTAGAAGTATACAATAGTTAATGCTGCATGGATGCATGATATGGAATATATGGGATTGAGGTTTCCATGAGCTCCATATAGCCCATATGTATTTACATATAGATCTTACATAGTTCTGTGACCATAAAACTTGTAATGGTGTGAACAAGAAATATACAATACTTAGCATAATACTTGACATTTTCGACCTAAGAGCTTCAACTACATAGTATCATCGGCATGTCAGCCAAGCTGAAGTAATTATGCAATGGGACAAATTTCTTCTTTCGTTCATTTCAATCTATGTTGCGCGCATATTTTATACTGTTTATGCTGATATGATGACAATACGTTTTTGCAAGGAGAACTACCATAACCTTTATATAGTATGCAGGCAAAAAAAAAAGAATTTACATTAAGAAACGGCTATGTCGTGGCAATGGTTTAAACAGGGGCAATTAATATGCTTCTGAAATTAAACAGTCAATATATAGGCGTCTTTTGTCGTCTCCATTTAAACATCGTTTTAGGAATCGTATCAAGCCTGTGGTATATCAAAATTTCCGAATAAGTACTGCTATAGCATCTCATTTTGATATTAATTATTTTATGATGCAGCCTTATATATATATAAATTTCGTAGACATTACATCCAGGTTGTCCAGAGTGGTTCTGATAAAGGATATGTTATTTCTTTATTTATTTAGTATTTATTTATTATTTATCATGATTTATTTATTTATTTATTTATTATTATTATTATTATTATTATTATTATTATTATTATAACTTGTATCCAAATCTCAATTTTTTTTAATACCCTAGACCTATATTTTATTAGATTTATTTGTATCTACGATTCTTAGTAAACAATTGAGAGCATTTTAATTCAACTGTAGAATGTTGGTATGAATAAGCAACATAATTTCCATTATTCTTATTGCCAATAACTGAAAATTCATTTTTTACACATGCTGTTTTGTAAATAATCACAGTATAAAATGTGCATTTTACACTCCAATAAAGCTTCATTTTTCGCCTCAGGCGCTAGGCATTGCGGCAATGCTTGTTTTATGGTCGATCATAAAGCATGCAAGTAAACGAACGCAAGCTAGCAGGCAGTTTACTAGTCCTCCACACGTCTTGGGGAAAATCGATGTTTCCTTTTTTCCGCTCACTAACGATCACTAAAAACTAAAATTCCGGCTACATGGTTATATATTCTGCCCAACGCAGGCACATTGGGGTGAGAACGATTCAAATGTAGCTGTTTTATCTAAGATTGGTCGTAGGACTGCCTCGTCGTAGGACTGCCTCGTGCCAAGACCTGATCGTCCTCTAGCGATTAGCTACCTTGTCTGCCGTTAAGAACAGGTTGTCCTGCACTCACTCTTTACTCTTTCGTCGTTAGAACCAGCTCCCAAAACGACTGTATGGTAATATAAACAGTATCAAATTAAAGAACCCCACCCCTTCCCCCGGGCACACACACATTAGTTATTAATATGAGGAGAAAGGCCTTCCTGCTCCAATGTGATGACCTTTGGTCAAATATGTCCTTCATTACTATTTCACCATGCACATCTCATAGAGCAGGCCTACTCTACTGACAGATAAAGCATATGCTATGGTCATGTATATTTATGTTTAATTTGGCCTGGATATATGACCCAACAATCCAATGAAAGGTCAGCCCACACTATACAGCCGTCTAAATAAACTATTTGAAATGTCAATTGAACACACAAGTGATAACCGTTTTTGCATTGGTTAGACTTGTTCAAGAGAAGCCAGTACATCACTGGTGTTACAGTAGGATGCTGGCAGTTGTTGCTGAATACACATGCTTCCAACGTAGATGTAGTTCTGGCTGCATATGGCTCTCCCCGTGCATCCCCACCCCTTGGCACGCATGTCTTTTGTATTAATACAGGTTACTGTGGTATTTAATGGTTTTATTTTTATTTTATTTTTAATGGATGTAATCTGTATGTAATTAGGGCTTTTATGCTTGTCCCTGTTACGCGTAATTAACTTGCCTTTAGTGATTCAGTGATGTTGCATATACACTCTCTGCTCAGGGAAAGTTGTTAGCTAGGTCCGGTAGCAGTAGGCCTACTCGCATAGATAAGGTGAACGCAAATTTGTTCTCTTACAAAACTGCTCGATGAATTTAATGTAATTGTCTCCTCAAAGTTGAACCTCCACGCGTTATTTTCCAATGAAAATAGCACGTTGTTTTAAAACACTTAATTTTAATTAAAGGTATCTTAGTGATAAACCTATACATGCACATGAAAAAGCATTCACGGCAGATTCTGTATGAACCCATGTATGAGTATGCTCAAATTACATTAAAACCCTGGTCCTATTTTAAAACCGCCAAGTAGTAGAGTCTGGTCTATTTGCGATACCGGAAAATTTCGCAGATTACAGGGATAATTAATTACATTTCATTAAACGTGCTAATTTCATTCCAAGGAACTTGGAATTCATTCCCTCTGAAATTTCGCAAAACTGATATTAAGGCGGTGTGCTACTGCAGCTGCGAGGAGTCACTATGTAACTCAGGCACGTTCTCATTGAAAATGCATTGGTCTTGATCACACACAGCCTGATCAAAGAGAATACACATACTTTAATGAATGTGTGTATGTATAATTAATATTACAGTATATACAGTAGAATTTCAAATTAAATATCTTCATTCTTATCACAGAGGCTTTGCACTGTCCACTGAACTAAAACAATGCCCTGGCCTATACATACAGTAGGTCTGTGCATATAGCTCACATAATCCGTGTGAAAATGTAATATCCCGTAAATAAAGAGAGAGAAAAATCTAGGACAGCACGTGAGCAGGAGGCCCAATAAACGAATAGCTTCACCAACCAAGGCGGACACTATAACTGTTGAAAAAAAAAAAAATACAGACCTGCTTGACGATGAACGGGCCTCGTTCACATTGAATACGATATTTAGCACATCAACTGACTGTTTGATCTCAAAGTATTTGGAAAGGTGATGCAAGAACAAAATACATAATGTTGGATAAACAGATTAATAATTCCATCCCTGATAAACATATTATTCATATAAACACGTGAACAATCAAAATAATACAAATATACTACGCATCGCCATTTCAAATAGCCCCTTGTTGCTATTCTACTATACGTGTTAATTCTGGAACACATGTTTCAAGAACAATTGTACAAAACAGTTTGGCTAATTTGAAGGGCGATGCAACCCAAACGCAAGATAACTGCCATTATGCATTGTCCGCTGCTCAGATAACCGGGACAAGAAAAGCACAACCATCATTTACTTGATTCCATTGTTAGAATTCGTGGTTCAGCCGAATTGCCCTGTTTGACCTCTCAAACGTTAATACAAGGATTTCCACTATCTTAAACTGCTGGCGCTTCCTTTCGCATCTAAAAGGTCAAAAAGGCAGCATAACATTTAAGACATATCAGTAGGCCTACACAACGACTCTCTGTTTGCTCCATTATACTGCAAGCAAGCAAAACAAATAACAAATTATCATCAAAGGTACATAAATGGCAGATGCTTTCATTTACAACCCAAAAAAACAGACGCAATGACTTTTCAGTCTTTCTTATTGTAGTGAAATAGTAAGGAACTGTCACATAGCAAGCTAATTAAGCCAAGCCAATTCTGGTCATATAAAGCCTATCAGTCGCAAGGTGCATGGTGGTGTGAATGCTCAATCTAAAGGCACAACGTCCACTGAAAATTCTGAGGAACGAATTCATTGTTCTGGTGAATTACATAGAATCAAAAACAATAACAAAACCGCACAATTAGTCTTGGCTGTCAAGCCCTCCTCGCCAATTAATTTAGGACATGTCTGATGGGGATAAAAATAAATATTAACTTACACACACACACACACATGCGCAATAATGTAGTCACATGGAGGATCTGTCACTGTCACTGTGCTTTGACGAGAAGGCCTCTGGCCCACCGTGACATGTGTACCAGCCGTTCACAATACTTTTTTGGAATGGTGAGCCACTGTGCGGCTGAAAGGTCTGATGGCTCGGGGCGAAACTGTAGCTTGGCTGGTTGGCGGCGTACTGAACGATCTCAGTCCTGTACTGCTCTCTTTGCAACAGCAAAGGGTCAATGAGAGACTGCGATCTACGTGCGCAATCCAGGCCATTGTCGTACATGCGTAGAAAACGTGGCGTCGTGGAGGAGCCATCTCCCCTCTCCAGCGACACATGGTCCTGTGGTGTGGCAGGGAGTCCGGAACAGGACGTTTGAACTTTGGGACAGGACGAGCTCTGTCGAGGCGTTAGTGCGGGCGACCTGGTTTCGGCAAAGTGCCCGATGTTATCCTTTCTATCCTCCTCGGTTTTCGCCACGTATGTCTTGCAGTGCAGTTTCATGTGCTTTCGAAGGGAGCTGGGATGCGTGTAGCACTTCTGGCACCCTCGGACCTTACACGCGTACGGTTTGTCATTGGAGTGCACGTGGGAATGCTTCTTCCGGTCGCTGCTGTTAGCGAATCTTCGATTGCATCCCAAGAAATCACACTTGAAAGGCTTTTCACCTAAACGTGCAGAGGAGGGAGAGATGGCCAAATGTTATGTCAGGATGCGTGTGGTCCACTACCATAGGCTATAGAAATAAATAACAGGCCTACATGGTTGTAAAGTCGTACAAGATGATTCATGATTTGGTTAGACGTTGGCAAGCATTAGGCCTATATGCATGTAGGCTACTACATTTTAACCTGCTACATTATTCTTTAAGAAATTTGGCATATGGTTGAGTGATCAGTCTCCAAAATGTGTCAAACAAACGTCCAACCGAGCATAGCTTAAAACCAGAATGAACCCTCTTTAATGATAAGTCTAACCTAAAAACAAGCACATTTCATATTGAACAGATATGCTAGGCTGTGTTACTACACAATCGTGAAATATAGGCCTACATTATCAGAAGTTGGCCTAATACACATTCAGTCACTTCAATCCATGCAAAAAGATCTTATTAAATATGTGGCCTGTTTGTAAAGATTACACATTATTTTTGTATGTGTGTTAACTATGCAAACAATGCAGTTATATGTCATTGACATAATGTCATTCCAAATACAGAATGCTACAGAATTCGCGCAGCGATTACAATTTATAATTATTTAACGGTGCAACATTCATAAAAGTATCTCATAGATAAGCATGACATATGGAATATCATTTTAGCATGGTGGCTGTTTCTACGGTAATACATTTACGCAAGATGGTATATTGTCAACATTCTTATACCATTATGAAAAGAAAGCAATGTCATTCCTGCTTTACAATCAATAATAAGAATATAGACCTAGCGTATTTATAGGTTATATTGTCAATTGTGCCTCTTACTTTAAATAAACGCTCTTGTATTTATATAAGTAGCCCCTCAATTAATTCTTTATTTCGGTTTCGTTGAATTTTCGTCTTTATATTTCAGCCAGGGTATTTACATATACACAATCACTTATTTTCATAAAAATCACTATCTCTGACTTTATTCTATATTCTACATTCAACCATCGGCAAAAAGGGTATTGCTGTACAAGAAGCGGTCATAGAAGACAGTACAATAGTTTTTTTTATGAATGTTGTCGTCCATATGGCAGGCTATAATAAATAATGCCCTTGAATAACGTTTTATGAGCTACCTGCTGCTGAGTTGCGCTGATCTCAGCGCTGGCACCAGGGCTTAATATTTGATTAGTAGGAGTTTCTCCTCACTGGGCGGCCAGAGCGCTACGTAAAATCTACGTCACGACTCTCCGGTGTCCCATTTCTTATTTATTTATTTAATTGTTTATTTATTTATTTATTTATCCATAACCTGCAAGTGAAGGACACAAAATAAGTTGAGAAACTGCACTCGAGCTTCTCTTGAGTTCAGTCAAAAAAAAAGTTTCTTTCTCTTGTAAACCTTCGAATTACTACAGCAAAGAGATTCTAAATAAATAGTGCACTTTCTACGCATAATACAATTTTAAAAGTATTACCCACTGATGCGCGCCATTCCGTCAGATTTCCGATCCGTTTCTAAGTTATATTAAGTATCGTATTGTTAAAAAATCAATATTTAGCCGTGTCATTAAAATGCTTTAAACATCTCTAAGCAGGCTAATCACCGGTATTTATTATTATTATTATTAGTAGTAGTAGTAGTAGTAGTAGTAGTAGTAGTAGTATTATTAGTATTATTAAGTATTCAAATGGTAAACTTCAATAAAGTCTATCTTTGCAAATTCGTTATCATTCCGACCCCTTTCATTTTGGAATTCAGTGATATCAAAAAGTTTAGAACCATGTCCATCATGGGCACTGAAGTTAAGAGAAAACAAAATGAAATGTATTATTATTATTACTATTATTATTATTGTTATTATATTATTATTATACCCACCTGTATGTGTTCGCTTGTGAATCTTCAGGTTCTCTGATCTTGCAAAGAATTTCGCACAGCCATGGAAGGGGCATGGGAAGGGTTTTTCCCCAGTGTGGACTCTGATGTGGTTTATCAGCTTGTATTTGGCTTTGAATGGCTTCCTCTCCCTCGAGCAGTCCTCCCAGTAGCAAATGTGTTCTGCTTGCTCTGGTCCCCCTACATGTTCCATCATTATGTGGGTGACAAGTTCATACATTGTCTCAAAATTCGTCCCGCAAGGCCGCTTCCCAGGCTCCTCTTGGCCGCCACTCCACCTGCAGACCTTCTCGCACTTTATATTTTGCCTAGAGAACCTGAGGTTGGAGTCGCTTCCTGTTCGTGGTATGGCCATGTTCAGTGGTTTGTAGAAAGTCATAAACTGGGTGACTACCTGTTGTCTGCTGCCCCTTTGGCTGCCAAGGGAATGACTATAGGGGTTTGTTCTTGAGAGAAAGTCCCCTGGTAGACCGAGCATCATTTGGCTGCCGAGATCTTGAGCTCCATGGGTATACCCCTGGGCCTGTTCGTGGTAAGCAGTGAAAAATGCTCGACTTCTCCTTTCTCTATAGCTGGTGAGGTCACTATACTTTCCAATAACGCCATGTTGAGAGGTTCTTGCCGCCAGTTCATCATTTACGGGTGGCATGCCTTTTCCAAGGAGATCAGCTCCACCAACAGAGCTCCTTGGACCATGTTCTAACCGATGGCTGGAGTATCCAGAGTCTGGAGTCTGAGGGACAAAATAACCATCATAAGTACTGGACCTAGTCTCAGGGTAGTCTTGTGAACTGTGCGAGGGGCAGAGTTTTAAGGGACTGCCAGTGGGGTGTCCCGTATGCGCCCCTGCCAAAGGTGGCAGCACCACGCTGGCTTCAGTATTGTTCTCCCCAGGACAGACGTAAGAAAGAGGGCAATCACTAAACCTCGGCAGACTAGTCATGCTTTGTTATGGGTATGGCTGTGATCTCGCAAATTTAACATATCACGTGATTTGGAATCACCTAGAAAACGTTATTTTCATCATCTATCCTGTTAAATACGCTACCATCTCGATATGAAAATTCCCGAACCTACAATTCGAATGAGACTCCAAACCACACACCAGTTTTTTAAATGTGGTGCGAGTCCCATGCCGTCCACTTTGCGCCCTCCTGATTTGTGGCAATAATCGTAGTAGTAAAAACTGCTTCGAAGCAGGCTATGGTGCAATATAAAAGCACAGCAGGCAGATCTGCTTTTAAAACAGAGCGCGTTGGGATTGGTTGGAATTTGATATGATTGACGGGAGCTTGGCTGGTTTAAAGGGACACGCATACGTTCGCTACAGGACTCCTTTTAAAAATATTGCAAAGAAAATGCTTTGAAATGTGCCGCTTATAGACTGCCAAATAACGGTGGCTCTTTGACTTTCAGGCGCGGCACTAAACAGAAACCTCGTAAATTCCCCAAACTAGAACATTTTTTTCTCAGAACATACGGCAGTTTGTGCTTGTAAAGTCCCCAAACCTTTATTGAATATTCCGGCTCCTATGAGGTTAATCTGGGGAAGAAAAACGATACCTCCAAGTAAACTCGCTCCGTAGTTGACGAAGCCATGTAAAGCGTTTGGGGTAAGGTCACTGATTTCTGATGTATCGACTTTAAAAATAATATTACCGTAAAATACGTTGTGACATAGACCACGCGTTAGCAAAGCATTTGCATTTACGCAATGTACAATGAAGGCCATTGTCATTCTTTTCGAGAAAATACAGCATTATAGCAGTGTGTTTATGAAACTCCAACCTAGCCCGTTTAAGTTTCATCAACATTTTAACGGTCCAGGATTCTTATGTATTATCAAACGGCTGCGTTGGTTAAATCAGCCGATTGATATTATTGATGTTCACACTATCTCTTGTCATAATTCATACTTTAAACCCCTTAAAAGTTTGTCTTACGAAATACAACTCGCACTAACATGCTATATTTCAATATGCATTTAATCATGCAATCACACTATGGGCAGGGGGAAATTTCATTTTAAAGATCCCTTGATAGTGGCAAAGCCTGCCATGGAATGTAAAAATATATGACATGTGGCTAAATACATTTATACCCTACATAAAATGCTACTTATTTAATATCGACATAACTCATACTGGGTTTGTCAACAACCTATAGACAAATAAACAATATCTGTAGCCCGGTATTAATTTATGATTGGTCAATTTAAAAGCAATTTAAATTGAAAGAATATGGTGGTATAAAAACCACACTTACATAATAAAACATATATATTGTAAATATGAGAATTTTATGTATGTATGTAAGTATGTAGCTATGTAGCCTATGTATGTTGAGTGCCTACAACTACGTTTCCTTTTGGAAAAATAAAAAGTAACGTGTTTAATTGCAAAGGCTATATTTGTTTTACAAATATTAAAATTCGTGTGTTGTGTATATTTAGATATATAACCTACTCCTTAAATAAAATCACTCAATAACTTCCACGCTAGGTAGGTTATTCCCGCTCACATGTGGACACAAATGGGTTAAATAACTATACCCCAAGAAAAACAGTCGGAATGTGTGTCTGTGTGCGCATGGGTTGAACCAATTCGCATAAAAGTTAAAGAAATTGGCTCGTTACAAACTATGTAGCCAAATCGCACGCAGAACCCAAACGTAGAATAGGATTGTACACCAACAAGCATGTCAGTGCTTGTTTTATATTAGTCATGTCTAGTGCTCTCGCTTCCAAATTTACCTTGTTTTCGTATGAAAGCGCGATTTAAAGTATTGATTAGGCCTACAGATTAATAGGTTACATTCGTCTGTTGTTATATTTACTACCACTGGTATAGCGTACTTGGCGAAATAACGCAAGAAGAGCTCAATTTCAAGTCAATTGAGACTAACAGAAAGGTGGAAATTAGTGACGAAAGCATTCCTCGGGCTTGCCTGTCGAGTTTGTTTCTAAATGAAACATTTTCCTCTGGCCAAACGTTTAACTGCAACATATACCCACAACGGACCTTTAACGTTTTCGGATATGTGCACAATTTCAGAACGCCATGCAGTAATTTTAAATTGGTAGGACTAATTTCTCCTGAAATTTGTCAAAACTCCTGATCGCATAATTTACCTGCCTGACAATGCTTAGCAATAGCCTACTTCGCTGAAGAAATGTCACTTGACAGATGTCAATATGCATGTCATCATAAACAAGTGCAGATACTGGATGACGAAGTTTTGTTTAGTATGAGTGCGTCTTAACCTTTAATATAAAAATATGAATTAATTTAATGTACCTGTGAATACTCTCAGTTAATCATTATAAAAACTGTGTATAATAAAAATAAAAATATAATTATATTTTATTTTCCCACCAAATACTCAGAATGAAATATGATATTTAAACCAAGCATATAACTTAAACAGTTCACTTCAGTAAAGATGCATTTTCAACGCAAAGCAAATTGTTTTATTTCGTTTGCCACACCTAATAGTGGTTTAGCTATAGTTTCATTGCAACTTTAAAGGCTGCTATAGCTTCGCTAGAGAAGAACGAGAGAATCTTTTAAGTTTCCAATGTCCTGTACGTTTCAGACTGCTTTTGATGATTAGAGCAAAACAACCTAAATGTCCAAAACTGTATAGTTCGTAATGGATACAGTTGAAAAAGGACAAGAAGCAAAGTAACAGACTGCATGACATACGTGAATCCACGCCGTCAACGACACGAACAGTCATTAAAACTCGTATGGCTTGAATTGATTTTTATTCAATAACTAGTTGCCGAGTTTATTTCTGCGAAGTTCGTGTTGTCTTTCGTTGGATTTTCATCAGAGCGCAATGCGTACCCCACACTGGCTGCTTCAACTCTGCTAGACAAGCAGAAGACAACGGTAAAGATTAGCTGCGGTGTTCCATGCTTCGGTTGCCACTCAGTTAGCAGTGACACAGGGAAGGTCAATAAGAAGGACTCCAGACAAAAACAGAGACAACAGGAACACCCAAGGTCATAGGTCCCTGATAGAGATATTGCAACATATAAACATTATAGGATTCGGGATTTAACCTTTAGGTGCGCGAGAAATATTAGTTTGCACGTATCATTCTTTCACTTACTGAATATAAGCCCACAAAAGGACAAGCAAGGATGGAATTAGAATATTCCTACAAATTAACATTCAAGAAAGCCGTGTGATTGTTTATGGAAGAACACGTGAGCATTTATTTGCACACATACATAGTAACTACAACAGAGAATACTGTAAAACTTTTGAAAGCTTGTCTTGCGATCTGTAAACGGTACTTTTCCAACTTTGTTGTACGATTAACTAACACAATGTATGATACAATCGTCTTGGGCGCCCGTAGTAAAAATATCTTAAATAAAAAAATGAAACGCATTTTAATTGTATTATCACTTTTGAAGACACTGTATTGTTGAAATGAGTAGTGGATCAACAAAATCAGTACAACACAAACCATTCTAAACATTGACTAAAGACGTCGTTCAATATTTAATCCACGTACCTCGTGGTCCATCCTTATTCTAAATTTTAAAGGGGTTCAGGTGAAGTATTCATTAAACACACACACATTTACAGGAACAGGACAACAGATGAACAACTATACGCATTCATGTGAAAGAGGGTGTATTGATAGATTTAGGCTACAAACCAGCTTTGTAGAACAGTTCTTAGAATTCTGAATTAAATATTTTTTCAGATATTAAAGTGGTTCAACTTTGTTAAATTCGAAATGTCTCCCCATTCAACTGATGGCGATGTCATCCAGCATAGCCGAATAATGTTTAACAAAAATACATTTGAATTTAATTTATTGTATTTGCGCATATACGTGCCATAATATTTTCTTTATATTTTATTACCGAAGTTTTGAACCAAATATGTGTTTTACGCATTGGTAGCCTACTACCAAGTTCACTTTCACAGTTAAGGTTACGGGCGTGAGAGGTAACTGCGCGGGAAGCTGGGGCATAAGGGCAAAATTCATTGTTATGATAATGTCGACAAGAAATTAAATTAAATTAAAACATGTAGCAATTTAAAGCAAAGTATTTACATACCACATTGAAATTAACGCTCAGTGCAAATATAATGGGCTGGGCGCGGAGGTGTTCGAGTAGGCCACAATGAATCATATCAGTTATGTTTCTCCATGGCTAGCGATGTACCCTTCATATCAAAAACCCATAACTACTTCACACCAATAGCAGCATTAAGGTAGGTGTTTCATATTATAACATCATAACTTTACAAGCATTAATTTATTATAAATAAGCCAATACAACCTGACAGCATCACTAATTAAAATGTACGTCAGTTGACAAGCATAAATGGCCATAAACAGCAATTCATATAATGATAATGATAGTAATAATAATAATAATAATAATAATAATAATAATAATAATAATAATAATAATGCTGATGTTGTTGTTCTTATTTTTGTTTTTCCATAATTCCTAAAAAAAAAAAAAGTTTATGATCAATTATGAAAAGAAGTTCTTTATTTCGGACAGAAAAATGCTTGTGATTGTTGTTGTATGACATACCATTCAATATGTGTGCTGATACTGGGGCTGGCAATCATAACATTTCAAGATAGGACTATAACCTTCAATTAATTTACTTACCTCAAAGGGGTGAAAACAGAAACACAACAATGGACTATTTATTTTGGAGCCAAAAATTGTCGTATTGTATGTATCCAGTTTGTATCTTCAGAAATCCAACGATATTTGGGGTGGAGGGGAATTTTATTGCTTCTAAAAGCACATGCTCTCCCCATGGAGACTCAGAGTTACTTTAGATTATATTGAAAAGGAAGCAGGCTAACTTCGAGCTACATTTTAGTCGGCCTTATTTAGAAGCAAATTTCACCACTTCCTGAGGCTAAGCGGAAATTTCAGAAACCCTAGCCAATATATCGTATATGATCTTGAGAACTGATCTTTGAACTGGGACATGGTTTGATTTTTAATACAGATAACAGTAGGCTGCACGTGTGTCTGCTAACTAATATAGCTCATCAAAACTAACGTTCCATATACCATTATGATCCTACCGATTTTTTTTTTTATGTTATAACATAGGGAGAGGATATGTCATATTGTAAGAGACGTTCGATCACTTCCTTGTTGTGTTTGTGTGGATGGAGAGAGAGAGAGAGAGAGAGAGAAGTGGGGGAGGGGGATAGAGAAGTCCTGATTTTACAGGGCAGATAAACGAACCACTCATAACTTCATGCTTCCCTGTATATGAAACCAGACGAGCATTTAAGTTTTATCACTAGCTCACTAGCTCATGGAGTTAAGTGTGTGTGTGTGTGTGTGTGTGTGTGTATGCATGTATGTACATAACTAACGTTTCAATACAAAACTGTGAATAAAGAATACATGTGTATGTATTATATGTATTATAATGAACTCACCGTGCTACTTTATTGATATTAACCTCAAATAATGGTGATATATATATATATATATAGTAGGATAAATACAGAATAAGCCAAAACTGAAAGCCTGCTTGTGAACATTTCTTTATTCTTAATTTCTGAAATACAAAATAAGAGCTCCTTCCTGGGACAGATCTGGGCAAAGGAATGTGGCGTGGAGTTAAAAAGCACTGCTTGAAACATTCACCGCCTCCCTGAACTTGATCAGATTTTACGTTTCCAGCAGCGAGTCGGTGGAAACTTTGTGAAATCAGCTCAATAGCCTGGGATTCTTGGGTAAGAAAAATTCTAAAGACATTACAAATACTGCCATTTTTCTTTCTTATTTCTTCTTTCAACAGCCTATGCTTTAGGGAAAACCATCCCCCTCCCACGCGGCTGCAAGAAAGCAAGAACTCGGAACTTTGCCAAATATCATGACAGCGTGAATGAAAAGCAGCCCAAGAAAACAATTTAAAGAAAAAAATAATAGTGAAAACTAAAGTGAAACTAATAATGACATCCGAATTTAAAAGGAGCAAATAAGTTCATAAATATACCTACATTTACATAATGTATTTTTTCGACATAATTGTTTTATGAAAACAGAGAGTATTATAATTAATTCACGTTAATGGAGGTGCTCACATGGGACATACACATTCAGTGAGGAGACCTATGAACCCCAGACACTTGCAATGATGGGAAATAACGACATTATATACGGAGTACTCTTAGGTTTTGAAGAAGGGTCCATAGACAATATACAGTATCCTAGAGTGCATGTAAGAGTCATTACCAATATTCCAAGGTGTCTGTGTTCATATGTGTATCTGTATAATGCACGTGCTGACGCGATTTATATAAAAATAAAAATAATCATTTTAAAATCTGTAGGCTTCGGAAGTGGCTGCTACGAATGTTTGCGCTTGCTGCACTGTCTGTCTGTTAATGAGATGTATTTATACATACAATTTCTCGTAATAACTTCCCAAAAGTTTCAGAATATTTGGTGTGTATTGGAAGGAAATAAACAAGGAACAATTACTTCAGCGAGATGTCCCACTGCCATACTTGCATATAACACGTCGACCAACCAATAAAACTAAAGTGCGAAGTCGAACCGTGCCAATCAACAGATATCTAGCCAATTAACTCACTGTGTTTTCGTCACGTGCCAAGGAGCTAGCTGGCCTCTCATTGGGTATCGTACAGCTGCCTCCCGAGTTCATTTATGTGCAAGGAGTGAGTGATTGACTTTATCAGTCCAAGGACATCATTCACTAGTAAGGGGGGTAAAGTTTGATCCTCTTTCTCGAGGATCACGGTTACATGTGTTTCCTCCTCCCGTTACTGAAGGGAAGGATTCTGCTTGCTGTTTTGTTGTCTATTTTTTTCCTTTTTCAAAATTAGCCTGCAATTCTATATAAATCGTACGATTTAGAGATCGCTGTGCTGCAATTTCGACCATAGTGTTTGCAAACAATTTATTAACTGTTTGTTTAATTTTTTTACCATCGCGAGCTTTTTTTATTTTCTTCCTGATGACTATGCTTCTTGACAGCGGTCCACAGTTCTCGGCGCTAGGTGTTGGAGGTTTTGCGCCGAGACACCATGAGATGGGGAACAGGGACACTGGGTTGGGACTCAATCCCTTTGGAGATTCTTCCCATTCCGCAGCATTCAAACTCAGCCCCGTGACTCACGACATCACCTCCAGTCAGACATCTGCGTTCACCCCGCAAGCCTCCGGATACGCAGCTGCCCTCGGACACCACCACGGTGGACAAGTGGGTTCTTACACCAGCGGGGCTTTCAATTCCACCAGGGACTTTTTGTTAAGAAACCGTGGAGCTGCTATCGGAGAGTCCGCTACAAGTAGTGCTCAGCATGGAATCTTCGGTCCTTCCTCGGGTAGTCTGCACGGACCCCCTGGGCTTTCTGATAACCCGGGACATCTCCTATTTCCTGGGTTGCACGAGCAGACAGCGAGTCACCATTCCCCTAATGGACACATAGTAAATAGTCAAATGCATTTGGGTTTACGCGGGGATATTTTTGGAAGACCAGACCCTTACCGACCAGTAGCCAGCCCCCGCACGGACCATTATGGCACTGCTCAACTTCACAACTACAATCACCCGATCAATATGAACATGGGAATGAACGTTCCCCCACACCACGGCCCTGGAGCTTTCTTCAGATACATGAGGCAACCGATAAAACAAGAAATGTCATGTAAATGGATTGACGAGAATCAGATGAACCGACCCAAAAAAACATGCGATAGGACTTTCAGCACCATGCACGAACTGGTGACGCATGTCTCCATGGAACATGTTGGCGGTCCAGAACAAAGTCACCACATTTGCTTTTGGGAGGATTGTCCCAGGGAAGGGAAATCTTTTAAAGCCAAATACAAACTCGTAAATCACATCAGAGTGCACACAGGAGAAAAACCATTCCCCTGCCCTTTCCCCGGTTGTGGAAAAATATTTGCCAGGTCGGAAAATTTGAAAATACATAAAAGAACTCATACAGGTAAACATTTGCTTTCGCATTTTATTATGACTGTGATCACTTTGAACGTGTATGTACTCCGGTTCAGTAGTAGTTTTTATTCGGTCTGTTTTCTACTTTAAAATGGGGGAGGGGTAGGCTAAATAGCCTAACGTAGTAGCGAAGTAGTCTTCCACAGTGTGTTCTACGCCTTTCTTTTGGATAATTGCAGGCCTATTTTTTGATTCGGCAAAGAAAAACATATTTCACAAAGTATATGTAAAATAAACAGTTGCATTTTAAATATATATTGTTGAGAAAATAACGTGAATCTGTTCCTTAATTTCAAATGCTTCTTAATGTTTTAGTCGTAAACTGGACCTATTTTCTCCGGGTAATTGTATTTGCAATGACCACATATCTTTTCTAATAGCCAGATAAGTACGTGTAAAGTACAGTATTTAGTCTGGCTCCTCTGAGTGCTCACCCGTTAGTCTGCGTCCGGCATTCGCAGTCATTCTCTTGAACACTTAACCTGTGATCTGAACCAAAATGCGAACAAAGTGAGACGTACGTAGGAACTTTAAATATCGGAACTTTCGGTAGGTAAACAGCATGAACAGTGTTATCGGAATGAATGGACTCGTGTAATTGATATACAGTCGAAAGGAGCATTCTTCACATCTACGAAACACTTGCATTGCGTTGAGGATACTTGCAGTATTCTAGAGAAAACATTTCTTCTCAAGTGCATTGACTTCGTTCGGATGTTTTATCATGCTATGGACTGTGTTCTTAAATACTGCCCGTTACCAAGTAACAAAGGTGAAGTAGTTTTTTATTAGATGAAAACCGTGTACAGGCTACTGGAAATAATAGGCCTCCATGTTTTTCTTTCTGTTGCAGGTGAAAAACCCTTCAAATGCGAGTTCGACGGCTGCGACAGGCGCTTTGCAAACAGCAGCGACAGAAAAAAACACATGCACGTGCACACTTCAGACAAGCCGTATATCTGCAAAGTGTGCGACAAGTCCTACACACATCCAAGCTCTCTCAGGAAACACATGAAGGTAATAAACGATTTATCTACTGAGTGTGAAGACTTACCAAAGCATTACCTACTTTCCTAATCGATTAAAGTTTGCATATTCTCTTTTCTTGCCCCGTTTTTATTGTAGGCCTAATAGCAAATAGGCCTACGAGTTAATGTTAGCATCGGTTAGCACTTATTTTTATTACTCCGTTTTCGCTTATTTAATTTCTTATGAAAAAATATCTGCAAGTAAGGTTTATTAACTTCTTACAGCTTACTTGAAATCGTTATTATTTTTATTGCAGGTGCATGAGTCTCAAGGCTCAGAGTCTTCACCAGCTGCAAGTTCTGGGTACGAGTCGTCCACACCGCCAGCTCTGGTGACAACAAACATAGAAGAATCCACAAAAACACCGCCGTCAGTTGTGCAAAATACTGCATCACATAACGACGGACTCCCACCCAACTTTAACGAATGGTACGTTTGAAACTGAGCAAAGCAGACTCTCAAAGTACCACGCGGTTAAGGAAACCTATTCCACGTGCATCCTAAGGTTTTGAAATGAGGTAATGGAGGAACTATTTGAGCAGATGATAGCATGTCCACGCGCCACCAGGCCTCGTCCTTTCTCAGGATTTTGAGAGTGACTTCCGAGTGAGAAGCCGACAGAAACATAAATAATAAAATAACAGTTTCTACAAATAATTATGGGATGTCCATTTTTAGTTTACAGATAATTATTGTATTTTTTATTTCACGTATTTTTTTCCTCAAAGTCTATTTAAAATAAAGAAAAAAGGAAGAATCTTTCACGATGTGTCAGGGTGATGCTCGTATCACCATTGAATTGATTGTTAAAACTTCACACAGTCTTAATAAACGTGCCAAAGTCTTTGTCTTGAACTTGAACAAAAATAAATAAATACTAAATATATACTCGTGAATGTATTTTCCTTGTTTGATGGGGTCTCATCTGTTGTCAACGTCCGTTTTCAGGTGGAGAACTGTGGTACTCAATTACGATTGTTACCGTTGAATATATATACCGTTGCCTTTTGTTTATAACAATGTAAATACATATTCATGATTCCATATTTATCCATTTGTAATTTAAATATCGGTAAAAGTTCCGACATTGAAATGATATTTATGTAAATGTTTTCTAACAAGACTGTACAGTTTTGGATCATAACCTAATATTAAAAAAATCTTAAATATAAAGCTCACATATTGCGATTGTATCTTTTTTAAAATATATAAATGTGTCTTGTTCTAATATAAAGAAAATACGAATTATATTAATAATGTGGAGTCAAAGTTGTCTATATATGGATTTATTTCCGTCAACTCTGTTTTAGCATGTGAGGCCGCTAAAGGCCTTTCTGTAGCCTAAAATATAATTTATGTAAAGCTGAAATGTTTTCTTATTTATAAAGCGATTGCAAATTATCGTGCAAGTAATTCTCTGTCAGTACAATTTTTCTTTAAGTCAGGTTCAGTTTATTTGATGTATTTTTCTTCATTATTTAGGGTGTATGGTAGATATCAAATAGGCTTCAAACTTCAAACGCGCCTAGCTGGTTACTCAGCCAGTAATGGGCATGTGACCGATTCGGTTTTTTGAAATTAAGTTAAAAACACATATTTATCAGATATATTCCAACCGGAATGAGTCACATGAATACTTCAAATACTTGAGTGAAAATTCCCCCAATCTAATATCGAGTTATTTATGGTTACAGAATCGACTGTCTTTGTGGATGCAAAATGTGTTTTAGTGTGTGCATCAATGTTGCAGCACAGTAACTTTAATAATAAAAGGTTTCTGTTTGTCTGTTTTGAATTGTTGTGAATGTAGTTGTGGAAATAAGCTTGCTTTGTGCAAAATAATGTCGATTGATGAACGTGACATTGATATTGATATTCGTATTCAGGAGGATAAACAATACTGCTGGTGTTTAATCCTGTGTATTGCGCACGTATATTTTGCTTCGGATTTTCTTACATGTGCTATAATAAAATAATCACCCTTGAGCTAAGAAAAATGTATTTGATGCAAGCTTCTATTTCAGCGCTTTTATACCTTACTCTAAGTCATAGGAAGTGTGCGCAGTTAGGTATAGTTAGCCATGCACATTCTCGAAGAAATTGGTCGCGTATTTTATGCCTGAAAAGCAGATAGTTAACCAGTTGTATAACAGTCCCATGCTCCATGCACATGACAATACGCTGAATGAATCAAACGTATGAGACACTTTCGTACTCTTAAAAATAACTTTTATTTATTTATTTATTTTTGGTATAGCCTATTACAAATTATATGGTGATGAATAAGCACAGTTCTGACTAATATTAAATTGCAACGCCGTGATGAACTGTGACTTAAAACTAGACCACACTAGAAGTGTTTAGTTCTCCGTCTACCCATGATGGTTGTTATGATTCAGGACAAAGTGAACTTGAAACTGGGACGGCATTGTTCTGAAGACCTGGACAAAATGTTTTCAACTGTCAACGTCGATTTGACCCGTGCTTGATCACGCTCACGTTAGAGTCCTCTGACAGGAACATAAAGAATGTGCTTTGGTTACAGTGTCAATTCCTTCGACACCTCTTCTAACTTGACCCTGTGTTACTGTGGTCTTAGCGGATAGGTTCTTTAGACTTGAGCATTTTGCAAGAAAAAACTATTGAGTATAAAAGCCGCACATGTATACCTTTGGGACAATATGAGTTACGGAAGTTAGACTGAAAGTAAGAATTCCATGTAAAGTAATCACACATGGTGCATAATAGACACAATATGCCATTATGAATCGAAGCGTTTACATCCATAGAAAATGGATGGGGAAAATTAACAGGAAAATACCAATACCCTGATAGGTCTATTAATTTAAATATTATAATTAAGGTCTATACGATAGACAACCCAAAGCTTCACCAAAAATAAGTAACCTAAATTAATAATTGCTATTGGTATTTGTGTCTACTCTTATTAGAAATCTAAAACATCGCCTATAAAATCTTTAAAATTAATTTTCAAAACTACATTTCTGTTCTGTGATTTATCTTGTAGATGTACACATATCCAGGATGAAGTGTGCAAACTAAAATAAAATAGTACTACAATATACGAGCATTAGCACTTAATACGCAGAGCTAAACATTTAAGCTAAGTAGACATGTGGATTGATGAATTGAGAAAAAAGCAATGGTATTGAAAGCGCAGTCAAGTTCTGCTATAGGACGCTGAAGTCAATCAATTTTATAGGCTTCTTGTATTTCTATTTTTGCTGAATAGGCCAATAGCCCACAAGTTAGGCTACCCAATATCCCACCTCTCTCTCTCTCTCTCTCTCTCTCTCTCTCTCTCTCTCTCTCTCTCACTCACTCACACACACACACACACTAATTTTGAGTTTCCACATTTTGGGCAGGCGCGCATTATACTTCCTGACAGCTCACGTTCTTTTACTTGACATGACGTCACAATATGGCGATGTCCCGCTATGTAGTGGTAGGAAAACCCTGTTGAATAAGGCAATGCTAAGCTGTAGTGCTGTGTGGGTATGCATAGCGAGTTGCAGCATATCATTATCAAAACTTTCCGAAATGTTAGTATTTGTCCAAGGATTACGCGATATACACCTAAAAAAAAGGAAATACCCAGAATGTTACCTTCTGCGAGATGTTTTCAAAGGAATAAAAAAGCATTGCGTTGGTAATAGGCTAACGTCTGGCTGCAGTATTTTGGAGCTATGGCATGATGGTAAAAATGTTTTCCGTAGATATGGTCGTGTAAAAGAAATGCAGGCGCTCATCGGTATTTTGCAATGTATCCTGTGCCTAGTTGTAGCCTAATTCTAAGACATGCTGTGTAGACTACTTTTTCAAAATAGCCTTGTCTGTTTAACAGGTAGCCTAATGGACAGTAGCCTAATTATAGGCTGCTACAGTTCGTATTAAAATTACAAATGCATTGGGACCTACTGTGATGTAGTATATACGAGAAACCTAAAAAGTAGGTTAGTATTCGCACAGGCTACAAATCAATCTCGCTGTAGCCTAGTGGGCGATTTGGTTTTCTATCTTCCTATCAAACCCTTCCTTTCGGCTATGGCCTTGTGTTGGTAATGTAAGAGCGCTGAGTCGCGTACAGTACGTTAAAGAACTATACTTTGTCATTTCTGTGTGACGGAAGCGACAAACAAATTAGTTAATTAATTCCAATATCTGCAGAGCTACTCAGCTTCACTAGATCTAGGCTATTAGTAGATATATTAGGAGGAATTGGTGTGGTCAGATAAGGGACGTTGTACCCTCACATTTGCTTTTGCCTGTATCCTCCCTCTCAATCACATTTGTTAGCTAAGCCCTGACTCACGGATAACCGGCGCAAGAAGGCTCCATTCGCCCTTCATCACCAAGAGTTAACGTGATCCTTATCATTTCAGTGGCTAAATTGTCTCGCGCTTTACGTGCTTTCAAGTGAGCCTGTACACACTTACTCTTGTTCAAGCCTCCATTATTGCCTATACAATCAACATTATTTCTACGACTTCTGTCATTTTAGAACAAAAAAGTAGGTAAACACTATTTCTCGAAATACATTGAATTAGACTACATTGAGGATTCCGAAATCCCCCAAGTCTAGCCTATGGACCGGCACAATAACGAAAGTAGGGTATAATCATTTTTAGACTTGGTATAGCATACAAAGCGCATAGGCTACGAATTCATGACCCCTATTTGCTTTCTATGATATTGATCTGTATACACCAGGCCACAATTCAACATTCCCATAAATTGTATTCTTATGTCTGTCTGTTCATAAGAACAATAAACGTTGTTCTGCGAGAAAGAGAGATTGAGCCAAGACCATCGTGGACATGTTGGTGTAATGAAAAATATGAAAACTGAAAACGTATGATTACCTATTACACGCCTATGATCTATTGGGCTTATCGTAGTCTCAAGCCGCCCTCATTCATATTGACTGCATTGATTAGGAAATTGAAGTGTTCTTTTTTCATTTGTTTGAATTTGTTAAATAAAATGCCATTTGACTCCATTGTTTTTTCTTAGTACCGTCTGTTTTGGGTAGTCTAGTCTTCGGTGTAGGGGACATAATTCATTGCTGTAATGCCTAGCCTTTGCAGTCTTGGGTAGGCTATCTGGAGAAAATAAATATGACCAAGATGTATTTCGGTGGACAGAAATTCCTGCGTTCCATTGAAAATTGTATGCAGCTTTCCTGACAACACCGTAGATAGCTGGGTCGTTCTTCATGTATGCGTTACTAAATTTGCTATTCGCCTATGAATGTTGGAACAATGGTATTAGCGAGTCAGATCAACAACGTAAAATCAACATGCTGCACTTACCTAAGCAATCATCTTCAGATATAGCAACATCATCTTTATAATTTATGTAGCCTACAGTATGCGTGCGATTTTTAAGGAGTAGATCAGGGAAGATAAACATTTTAATCACACACGAAAGCCATCTTGATTAGGCTACGTATTATGTCATAAACTCCGTAATAAAAAGTATTGGGAATTTTGCAAGACAGACTTTCTAAAATTTAGCAGTCAATTTGTTCAGTTTTGGACAGCAATAGATATTTTTAATAATACCCCATTGTAGTCTACAGCTGCAAACAACGCACTGAAGGCCGACCTATAGGGATTTGAAGTGGAATATCTAGTCTACCAGATCGGTGTTTGCCGCTGCCAAAAAGTATTTTTCTCAAAGTCCTTGTGTAGTCCTTGGTCCAGCAGGACCCACTGTAGTCTTAAAGACAAACTGGATAAAAGTTAGGTTAGGGCCCACACGACTTCCATGTGCACCTATTAATAAAAAAATTGCTATATTACTCTTCACATTCACATTTTCAAGTTTGCCTTGTCTTACATGAACTTGAATGCAGAAAGCTTTAGTATAGCCCCCGTATGATATGATATACTCTAAGATTTACGCCAAAAATGAAAATGGTGTCGTAATTGCAGTTTATTTACTTATTTATTTACATGCATATATCGTGTGAAAAACGTACTGTGTAAGCATATACTGTATGGCCATTTAATAACTTTTGTAGCCTAGGCTACTAGCCTTCAAGTGATGATGCAGTAGCACTGCATAACCGCAGCTGTAGCCTAGGTTATATTACCTTGTACCTACAACCGTTGGCAGTTGGAACTATCTAAAATTCTGACTACTAATGTTGTCATCATGTAGATCACATAAAGAGAAGAAGAACGCGATCTGGCAGTCGAAATAACGCCGTCATAATGCTGTTAAGTTCATACTGGTTGAAACCCTCTGGTTATGCTTATCTGAAAGTGATTTTCGTTATGTAGAAGATAAATACCTTTTTCACTTTAATTGAGCTCTGAATATGCAAGTGGACCAATGCGGATCATTATACATGTGTATCCTTTATAATTTCCCTCTATTGAGCCCATATTATTATATAGTCATGTTGAAAATACATTTCCCAAAATTTTGCGAAAAAGGTTAGCGAGCCTATACAAAATTACAACCAAGTCAGTTATCAGAACGGTTACGAATCTGTTTCGTACATTGTGAGATTTATACTAATGCAGTGACATGCCATGTGCGCATACTCGATATGAAAATTTATGGAACACGTTACTTGTTTGAAATGAATGCAACGATGCCATGCATGCACCTATTTACTACTTCATTTAGATCTGGCTATCTTTAAGCCTTGTTTGCAAACACCGTCTGCTGACAATGTCTAATTTCGTTGCTAAACTTTTTAACCCCGTAAAATTAACAGAGCCGATATACAACGTACATCTCCTGGGTTTGCTTGTCTTTCATTTCAATTACAGTTGTGAGTACACTGTTTATGTTTTTTTTTTTTTGTTTGTTTGTTTTGTTTTGTTTTTTTTGTTTTTTGTTTTTTTGTTTTCTGCTTGTTTTTTCCCACCTAGATTTATTGGGATAAGGAAACGTTGTAAAAGGCTTATTGTAATGCTAAAGCTTGAACAATAATATATAGAGTACTTCGATAATAATAGAATATTGGAAGAAACCATTACGCATTTAATATCATGTAATAATTGTAGATCCTATCATTCGGAGTCAACATGCCGTCTTTTTGTAGAAATTTGTTTCAAATGAAATACAAATATCCATGATGTTTTCTCCTCTAATAATTAATTAAGAAATCCAGTCATAGTTCATTTAAATGGAAATAGTTCAATTGGGTCATTTGATAATTAGCTACTCGCACCATAAATAGAGACTCAACTATTTAACGTTCCTCAAACATTGAATTATCTTGGCCCACTTCAAATCCATGCCCAGTCTTCTCATTGAGTATTGACTACGTACTTACATCAGCACTCTTGAAACATTTTTTTCCTACCTTTCGTTACTTAGAACAGTGCTGTTCAGGGATAGCTTCCTGTTTTGTGTCATCTGTAGCTTATTACAAAACATGTTTTGGTGAATGGGACTAAACATTTTTGTTTGGTCATTAAGGTTTTCTTTTGGCCTCTGTCTGATAATGTATTATCAGTCTCATTGATACTGAATTTAGGCTTCCAGTCTGTATATGCCTTAGAGGAACTCGTCGGAACTTGTCTATGTTTACACCTGTTAGGCCATTAAACTGTTGTTAATTTTTGCAGGTGCTCTCAGCTTTCCCGACCGAAATCATGTTTTCTTAAACTGTCGAGGAATCTTCGGAGGTAATAAATTTTATAGCCAACGAGTCTCCTTAATTCCTTACCATATGGTAAGGTGTCCAAAAGCTTGATGTATTTATCCACAAAGATCGCATACGAATAGAACTTAATGGGTCCCCGCGGAGCGTACATTCATTCAATGATGCAGATGTTCTACAAAGCTAATGCAAGTTGGGTGTCTCGTAATTTGACGGTCTCATTTTCAACAGTAATGTAAGACGTATTAATGAGCAATTGACATACTTTACACTTTCCACTATACATCACAGGCAGAGTTCTTCCGACTCTCCCTCCCCCTACTCATGTCTAAAGGCTAAACTTCAAGGAGGTCCTTTATCAGTGTTTTCGAAGTAAAAGTTGAGGAGAAAGAACAAAAGACAGTCTATGGGTACAGTCTAATTGTCGGCAGCGCCTGATAAGATAAAATCAAGTGTCGTGCCCTCATACACAGGACAGGCCACAGGCCCACCTGGCACAGTTACCCCTGGCATGCTGTGAAAGAACTTAGCAGGAGGTTTGGTGCACCCATGTTTTGATTAGAAATCACGCAGTTCACTTTACACCGACTCGCTTACTTTAGTCTCAGTTAAGCTGGGTTTGCATGTCCACGGTGCGTGAATGGAGAAGAGGTCAGGGATGCTTTCACACCTCTGCGGGTGGTCTTCAACGATAGCGTATAGAGAACTCTCCCTTGGATATTGACTTCCAGTCACTCGTCGGTAGGTTGTACGTCAAAGGCCGTAGGAGTGGGGTGTTTCTGACAAATGCCATTGCTAACATGCCGATATTTTCATCAGGAATAGTAATTTAGTGGTGGTTTTGTGATAGCATTATTTTTCACTACAATAAAAAAAAAAAAGTGAAACATTTTATCCACAAATCTATTCGAACTTGCGGACATGTACTATTTTTTGCTTTCCATTCAAGGTATATTGTCTAAAGCGCACAAAGAGAGAAGTGTAGGCCTACTCCATATCCTCCAAAACTATTAAATTACTTTAATGGAATCCCGTCTTGCCTTTAAAGTACAGTTATATTATCTAATTCGAATAGAATAAAGAATTACCTACTTTCCAAAGAACAAGTAATGCTCAAGTTGTGTAGGCTTTATAAACAAGCAAAAATAATCTTTTTTATTTAATACACGTTACTACCGAAAGCCCATCCCTCATAGATCACATGCTTGCTGAATGGTGTAAAGAGAAATGTAGCGTCAGAAAGGATCTTTCGCCAAAGCTAAGGTAATAGGCAGATCAAAAGCAGTTAAGTTATCGTGTAAAGAAGGCCTATGTGAATCCTAGCAAAATATATTTGTTTTTGTTTTTACTTCCGCTTTTAGTGTTCATTCAACCCTTCAATCTATATTTAAAAAAACCGAAGTTGAGTTAGGAGCATTTCGGTTGGTTGCTATAGTTCGAATCATATTCTTTTAATACCAAACTTCACGAAGGAAAGTTTGCAAATGAATAGCTCTCCTGTGTCTTTTGTTGTATGACCCTGTAGACTTCCCACTGGGTGCCTGGCCTAAAGGGACAGTTAAATCCACAGATCAATGCTTAGGCCTACTAGTGCTCCGTTTCTTATAATTAGAAACGTGAATATTCAGGACCAGGAAAGCAACATACAAAGCTCTTTATACAAAACCGTGAAACTTTGTATTTTAGGCTCTTCAAAAAGAACGGGAAATCCCGAAACAATCAGTAATTACTGACCAATCCATTTACAAGGGGGGATCTGGAAGGGTGAATTTGTTTTTGCAGGTATACACCTCCGGCCATGCGCAAAAGCCCTATTCTCAACATTGGGTTACACATAGCCTAAATATAAGGCCCTCATCTCAGAAATGGCTGTATTCATTGAAGTCCAAAAATATTGTTTTAAACATTTTAATGCATTTTGACAGTCTAACAGCGTGAAGTCGTCTTATTTAAGGTTGTTTTGTGTTAGAATACATTTTCGCATTGCTCTATTATCAATATGACCAATATAAATAGGTTCAATACCTTAAGAAATCGTTTTGTGAGTAAAACACACGTAACCATGTACATCGTGATCCATATAAAATTATATGTCCTCTAAAAGTAAGACTTTTAGGACTTTAAAAAAATTGACCTGATCCTAACTTTAAAAATTATTCTAACCCAGGTACAGAACTGAACAGAATTTACAACGGTCAAACGCATGAAATAGTTTTGACCTACATCTTTTAAACATGCACAAAATATCTCAGGAAATACTAACAATACATAATAGCTACAGTCGTTAAAAAGTATAGTTTTTATAGAACTAATATTCATATTTATGATACCAAGATTCCAGCATATAATTTTATAATTTTAACAAAAACTTTTTTTTAAAGAATAACTATCCTTTTTGGACACACAAGCTGGTAAAATGTAATCAAAGAAAAAAAATAATGAAACCGTTAATGTCTCAAAATATTCCAACTCTTCAGCTCAACACCTTCGGGCAGTATTTTAAACAAACGATTCTGGTACTAGAAAGAAAGATTCATTTAATTCTTAATTACACTAACCATCCTCTTCCTATCCTGACATTTTGTGTTCCATTCTACTAAGATCTTAATCTGTACAATTCTTAAATATTGTAGATGAATCCATCTAAAATGTGAGTCCAGTCAGATCGTTAACCATGAAGTGTAGAGTGATTAAACAATCATTTTTTAAACTCTCTAATTAATCAGACTGCTTGGCACTGGGCCTGCATTGTGGCTCCAAGTCACGAGGTCTTTAAAAGCAGACAGATATTGCTCCAGTGCATGGCTAAGCATGAGCTTGAACTGCCAATATTGGAAAGAGTGAATACTGCTGTCATGACACAATGTTTACAGATTTAACAGTTCTGAATTCGGATAAAAAATTGCAGGCCCACAACAATATGTAATTTGAGGCATATTCGCCCAGGAATATATATATATATATATATGTCAGTTCCAAAACCTCTCATATAGGCTGCTCTATATTTATAATTTGCATTTCAGCCCAGTGAAAAAAAACTTCAGTCCTGGCCAATTGCCAAAGCAGCCAACTCCATAACCCTCTTCTTAAAGAATCCTAGTGGCTTTCCACAAAGGAATCCTTGCAATCTGACTTCACAAATAAGTAACACATTTTATTCTTCCACCCTAAGATAGAAAAACGGCTGTTGCAAAATGTTGGAAACAACAACAAAAATTCTATGATATTAAAATGATGTTGTATTTCAGTGCTTGAATAAATCACATTTAGTTTACAAAAGTGACAACTAGAGCAGGTTTCAAAGGCAGGCTCATGGCGTGAGCATTGTTCCCACGCATCAGCTCAGCTGCGGGTCAACATGAATGTCGCAAGCAGTCCGAGCTCTTAAAGACGTATAGGCTTGGATTCAATCAACATTTGTCCTCGAGATAAACTCACTGTAAAATGCAATAGTGATACTTGCATTTAAATCAAGTCAGACGTATTGAAAAATGCTGAGGCCGTTTTGTGCCCACCTTGTATTGAGCCACCCTGTTACTGGGAATATTTGCACACGAATGTACTGATGAAGATGGTTCTGTGCATCATGTGATGCAAAAAAAATTCAACATGAGGGTTGGGGTTCTCAAAAATCAGTTCACTTTCATGAGCATTTAATGGAAATACGCAACAACATGAAAACCTGCTGTGTAGCAATACAATTTGGTGATTTTAGAAGGCTCGATCTTTGCGTGTTATCTGGTGTATATTATCGCTGCCTGTGTGTTAGCTCTAATTAGCATATTCCTTTTACATGTAAAAACTTAAATACTTAAACCTGCCAAGATACAGGTAGCAAGTTGGCCTGCATTCAGAAGCCAATCATTCTCCTCATGAACAAGAGGGACAGACAGAAATACAAGGGCCATCAAAACTGGAACAGAGCAAATAGCTGGTTGAGGATTGTTTTGACACAGCTACATAAGGTGAGCTCACATATGTACCTAGAATTGACAATAGCCCTCCCATTCTCCAGCCATTAATTATGATTCTAATAGTGCCAGTTATCACCACATAAGTTCTGGTTGTGCTTGTGAGAAATTAGTTCCATCCATCCATCCATCCATTTTCTAAACTTCTTACTCTTGGTCAGGGTCATGTGGGGGATGGGGGGGGGGGGGGTGGCTGAAGCCTATGTCAACATGCATTGGCAAGATGCAGAAATACATCCTGCATCCTGGACAGGTCATCAGTCCATCGTCAGGCCCACACACCATCACACATTTATACGCCAAAGACAATTTAGCTTCTCCAATTAGCCTAACTCGCATGACTGTTGACTATGAGAGGAAACCACAATACTTAGAGGAAATCCACGCAGATACAGGGAGAACATGCAAACTCCGCACAGAAAGGCACAAAGATTAACACTCGGTACCTTCTTGCTGTGAGGCAGCGGCACTACTCACTGCACCACCGTGCCGCCCACCAGAAACAAATTAAATTTAAAAACTGATGGTGTTGCCATTAATTTCATAATCCAAAGACACCCAAGGCATGCAAAGGCTCCTACTGTTGCTTCCCAGAAGCCAAGGCTTTGAAAGAGTGAAAATGGTAAAGATGGAAAGGGGGTTGGGGTGACGGCAGGGTGATAACAAGGCACTGGCCAAGAAGGGATAATCCATCCCCTTGAGCCAGTGGGTGAGCAAGTCAATGGGGTCCCCTCAATGGGGAGGGTAATGATGTGGCTGCTCTCTCCACTGCTACACCAATCCAGGCTTCATCAACATCTCACTGGGGGGCGGGGGGTTGGGGTTGGGGGGGGGGGGGGGTTGGGGAGAATGGCCTTCTAAAGCATACCCCCTCTTTACAAATTAAACAAATAAATGGGCAAAGCTGCATTATAACAATTAGGGCTCCAGACACCCAGATGATAATGTGCGTAGCAGCAAAAGCTACTGGACTGAAGGCCTTTTGCCTTTGTCATAACCCGACAGGACTGCAGCCAACAAGGTTGATGCTCTGCTTATCAATCTTGAGAGGGAGAAACAGATAGAGAGAGAGAAAGAGAGAGACAGCAATAATCAAGAACTGCAGTACTGCGACACTTCATTATGAGGAACAGATGTATTGCTGTGTTGAGGGGTAGGAGCTCAAGGTGCCCTGTAATGCAGTGGATGGATCAGTCCTTCAACATGGCACTAGAATGTTTCTAGCAGTGTAACCAAAATGTCAGCACCACAACTCTCAGGTCCAGTGGAGGCGGAAATAATAAGATCCCAAACAAACCTGGAACCCCATATGATCTCTAAGTAAGCTGGTATATTGATTATTAAATATGCATATTTGGTATAAATTCTGCTTGGAGTTGGATGCTCAGCTCTTTTTTCTAAAGGGTTTGTTTTTTCTCTCAAAGAAGTACTTAGGGTTTTACTAAACCTTTTTTTCCCCTCTGTCTTTTTTTGCTTCTTTTGACAGTTGCTTTCCTGTCCCTGTGTTCGGAGAGACAATGTAGGGAGAGAGGGAAGCGGAAGCAGAGGGGAATTAGCCATTGGAAAGGGGCGGAGGGGTGGGTGGGTGGGGAGGGACGAGCTCTGAGGGGGACTGGGCGCCAGGTGCTGCTGGAAATTGCCAGCTTCTTTGAGCCGAAAGCAACCTCATACCAGGATAATGCCTGTTCCATAGGTGTTCCAGAGTTGTTTCCAATCCTCATGCTGATTGCCTTTCAGGGCATGGGACAATCACTCCAATAATTGCTATTCCCCCCTACCTCTTTAGAAATCCTCATATAATCCTCGTGTATCAGACCAAAAATACAACTCCTTCAAACGTGCAGTACGTATTTATGCGTGTATGTTTAACAAATACATGCAGTTCTCATGGAAAAACGCACTATATATTAATAGCATTTTCAGTCATTTAAGTTTGCAGCCTAAACCCCTATAACCTATATTTTAACTGTGTGCTTCACATTCTGCGGATGTGAATCTGACATGGAGATGAATGGGAGAGCAGAGAAAATCCTTGATCACATGATTAACAGGCTAATCATTTTGTTAATATTATAATTTTGCAAGGACCATTAAAATTGGGGAAAAAAAAAATCTCACACCAGCATACACTGTCTCTCCTTCAAAGAAATGCCAGCATCTCTGTCCCTTTCCAAAAATATCCACAATTCTGCACACATATTTGAGTCTGAAAAAATATTCTGAGAACAAAACAAGCAGATGTAAATGTTGTTTTGCCCTTTTAAAAAAAGACCACTCCTCACATTTCAAAACTGCAGCTTAGAAAATTCAGATCCACACACCCTGTCTAGAGAACTACCAAAATGTCTTTGGAGAAAAATTACATTTTGACACATACAGAATCTTGAAGCCTACTTTTATCATTTGCCCAAATAAAGTATTTGGAGCCAGATATATTCCATAGTTAATTGCTTTTAAAAATGTCTATTCTTTACTTATATTTACAATTTCTGATATTGCTGCTTTTCACTCAAACATCTTATTAAGATAGCATCAGCATATAAAGCAATTAGAATAATTGTGTAACAAGAATAAAGCTTAAAGCTTGTCTGCTGGTTATTTTTTCATTATAAAACTCTGTTCTACTACGCACTAAGCCCACAAAGATTCAAGTATTGTGTGCATTATTCAAAACTGCAGGCTTAAATAAAAATAGCAAACCATTTTCTTCCTGAAGAAATCATTCCTGTGGTTACTCTGCAAGGGAAGCTAGGCCTCATATATACACCGCTGACTGTTTGCGTCAGTGTTACATGTCTACATTCAACAGCGGGCCAGCAATTCCCATGGAAAAAATGTGCAGGGAGAATATCACGTTATTAACAATTCACTTGGCAGGTCCTTGAGCGGCGCAGTCCAAATGAACGCCAAGGAAACCTCGATCACACACCACAGGCCAGACCGTGACGATTCCCTCTGCGTACGAGCATGGGTCTGAATGCGTACACGTGCACGCGTAGTTCCAAGCTGCAACTTGGAACAAGTTCAGCACTCAATAGTAATACTTTTCAATTCACTTAAACTAGTTCACAACAACAAGAGACAAAAAGAATGGTTATGTTTTTTTACGACTTCAAAATATCAGAATCGTATTTTGTTTTGTTCCTACTTTTTTTCAGCGAGTAAAAACTAATTTTATTTAGGTCTTGCTGGCTCAACAAAAAAAAGTGTCAGAGTCATATGAACTACGATGCAAAAAATGGCAGCACAGAACTGTTTGTATGTAACCCCACTGAACATGAATAATGTACATGGACTGGCCAATTTATTAGGTACGACTGCTGGTTAATGCAAAGAGCCTGCTCCTCTGAGCACAGAATCATGAGGCTACGACTCAATACATACAGCATGTGGATATGGTAAAGAGGTCTAGTTTTTGTTCGATTAAACATTAGAATGGGCAAGACGTATGATTTGAGGGACTCTGCCCATGGTATGATTGTTGGTGCCAGACATGGTGGTTCCAGCATCTCGAAACAGCTGCCCTCCTGGGATTTTTATGCACTACAATCTCTAGAATTTAGCCTGGTCTGAAGAAACTGCTGCAGCATGCAGACAGTAGGTTCAGGATCTGGCAAAAACAGCATGAATCCTCGGATCTATCCTGCCTTGTGTTAACGGTGTAGGCTGCTGGTGGTGGTGTAATAGTGAGGGGAATGTTTCCTTAAACCACAGTATGCCCGGTAATACCAATTGAGCATCATTTGTATTCCACAGCATACCCAAGCATTGTTGCTGACCATGTACATCCCTTTACGGCCACAGTCTACCATTTTTTACAAATGGATACTGCCAGCAGTACAATGTGCCATGTCATAAAGCACACATCATCTCAAGTTGGTTCTATAAACATGATAGCGACTCAAATAGCCTGTACAGTCTCCAGATATCAATCCAATAGAGCACATTTGGGATGAGGCCTGCAGTATGAATGTGTGGCCGAAAATTTGTAGGAACTGCATGACGCAGTTGAGGCGGCATGGACCAAAATCCCTAAAGAGTGTTTCCAGCACCTTGTTGAATCCATGCTGTGAAGAATTCAGGCTCGAGGCAAAAGAGGGTCCTACCTGGTACTAGATATGTGTACCTAACACAATAGTCAGTGAACGCATATCTTCCCCTGTTTGGCAGTTAAATTCTTTAGCTGCTGTCATTCATGTATTAGACATTATGAATTAACATAATGGGTGGATGAAGGAAGCTGCTTCAGCATAGTCCAGGGCATCTGATATTGTCGAAATGGTATTCAGGTTGTGGCAATCTCCTATGCAACCATGGCAGTTATTGCCACAATACATTAAAGAGCTAACACAGCAATAGGGACCCGAATTAGCTTGTGGGACCTGAATGTGCTCATTCAGCAAGTGATCTGACATACAACATTAAAGACCTTATTTCATCACATTTCCTCCCTCCATTTTCCTCCTCATCAATCAGTCAGACTAAACAAACTGAATGTGTCTGTTAGCATCTGCATGTTTGCTACAAAGCTGCATCAAGTCCGTTGCATTGTATTTGATCTACCTGGGCTCTACAGCTGCTTAAAAAATCTTCAGTATCGCTTTTTAAATTCAAAATTATTTGATATTTGTAACATTTCCGTTACATGGTTTTTGTTCGTGGTGGATTACCTAAATAAGGTAAAATCCAGGGCAGGCAGACTCAAGTAGACTGGTTGTCTGAATCAGTGATGTGTGAAATTGCAACACCAGACAGCTGGGATAATAGCTCAGAAGGGGGCTAATGTTCATGCTACATTCACAGAACATTTTAATAATGGCTAAATTAAGAGGAAAAAAAACCTATAGATTAATGCTTGAGCTCCATTCATTTTTCATGCTTGTGTTTTTTTTTTTTTTTTTGCTGTTTTACATTTATTTTTCACTCCTCCTCCCCCGTTTATCCTGACAATAATTTCAGGATTTCATTAGAGCTCTCGATAATGGATTGTAGATGTTTTAAAAAGCAGGATTCAACAGAAACCAGCATCCTTTTAAAAACAGAACAAAGGGGGAGGGGGGGGGAGGAGGGGTGTTATCTAGAAAATTCTCCAAGGTTTGTAACTGGCATCCATTTCAGGAATCTCCTGCCTGGATGCCACCAACAATGTGTGTTCCAGTAACGATGGGGTAGAGAATAATCATTATTACATGATTACATTTTTCTCTTCATTATTCTCACCAACAGTCTCAAGCCGCAGGCCAGGTTGAAGGTTTAACAACGTTTACGGCCGACATTTTAGGGGCACCTGTCACTGTCACCCCACTGTCACCCAAGGTTTGTCATTTTACTGACCAGTTTGTTAAGAAATCTCATTTTCATTTGACACCAGGCTTACTTCCTGAAAAGCTGCAGCACACTGCTAAAACCAAGTGTGCAGAAGCTAGGCCTATTTGATCTGGTTCTTCAGCACTATAACTCACTGTTCTTCCAAAATTATGGTGTAGGTAAAATTCTAGCTGTGTTTCTGTTTTACATTACATACATTACAATTTTCGGGCTAGCATTTTCAGTTTGCTGCTGTTGTTTCTTTGGACGAGCGCAGTGAAATCTGTGCCATGCACGAGCCAGACATGGTCAGGAATGACCATCTTCGCATGGCAGCGTAAGAGCATTTGGCCTTATGCTGATCATTCACTGTTTACCCCCAATTTTATGACAGTGAGTAAAGCTTGCAATGTTCCCACTGGCATTTAGCAGGGGTGCCCGTATCAGATAAGAGTGAGTTAAGACACATCATTCAAAGTAAATCTCATTGGGATGGATATATTTTTGATGAATCTAAAAACAAATCATTGACTGAAGTGAGGCCTTCAGAATGTCATGCCCAGGAGACATGTACTTCTGAGGATCCACTCTTTTCTGTATCTTCTTTCTATCATGCTTTACCTATGAGGACAAGAATTGCTCAGTCCTTTTATTCATTTCGGTATGGGAAATCCATAACGCTCATGTCTTCAAACTCCCTCCCATCTCTCTTTCTTTCTCATGCACATACACACACACACACACACATGCACGCATGCACACACACACACATAAACACACATGCAAACACACTTGCACACACTTACTCACACACATGCACGCACTCACACACATGCCCACAGCCTGGTACTATACTGCCATCCGGAAGACCCATACTGTCATTAAATCATCTACTTCAAAGATGTCTTTGGAGAAGTAGGGAGGGTTTTGGAAGGGCAGGGCGTGGCTTACTGTTAATGTGTTGAGAAGACAATCGCACTGCATGACTGATTGGCAGATTTGATTCCCTAAGCTCAGCAAGCAGCAATTAAATTCCTCTTTGTCTTGGGGGGAAAAATATGATGTCATCTCCGAATGGCTGCCTGCAAATGCGAAGACAAAAGAGAAGCAATTAATGTTTTCAAAGCACAGGACGCTGCTCACACAGTGGCGGGAGGAGATACAAAGCTGCTCTGCGGCTGCGGCCATTTTGGGTTGCATTTGGTTTCCTTTCTGGACCACGGGCCAAAGGCACCGGTGACTGGGAAAGATGCAGCCGGCTGAAGAGGTAATTCTGTGGGCACTGTATCCCCAAAGCATGCCTACAGTCCCACACATGCAACCCTGGCACCCATTATGAAGAGGACTGCTTTATATGACTACACTAAATAGACCAGCAGTCATCCTGGCAGAAGAACAAGTAAGTAAAACAACGGACAGCTGACAGACATGTACTGCAGGACACGTCGATTAATAAGGTTTACATTTACATTAATTAATCCACTTCAGTTTCCAGCTGGTCAGAGGAGGAACCCCAATCAAAAAATAAGATCTGCACAGACATGGCAGAAGGTAGGCAGTTTTACTGTGTCTCGTTTGGAGAAGCCAGACATCAACACTCTGGGCTGTTCTTCGACAGGGATTGCGGGCGTCTCAATACAGTCTCATTCATTTTCAATACTATGCCACTCAGCACTGTGACGTTAATGCATAACAATTCAACAATTCAGTCTATTCACAGGGTTTCAATGTGAAATGTACTCATAGTCTATGCACACCCATATATGGACATAAAATATGTCACCATCCACTATAACCCCATGTGTGGGTCTGAACTCCAGTACTGTAACAAACACTTTAGCGGCGGCTAGCAACAGGCAGCTGACTTTCAAATCCCCCCTATGCGGCCGGGGGTCAATTCATGGCCACAACACTTTCTACACTGTTATTCCACCTCTATTTGTAACCCTGTGTAAACAAAGTAAAAAGAATATTTTTAAAAAATTCATACAGAGGGTGGACTCAAAAAAAGATCTAGCCAAATGCAAACAGTTTAAAAATGTTTTTTTATTTTTCACAAAGAGTGCTTAAAACCTTCAGTCCCAGCAGATGTGGCAAAAAAACTTGCTTCTTACATCTGCTGCGATAAGTGTGGGGTGTGAAGAAGTTAATTTAATCTTTCGCTGCCTCCTAGCCTGAACAAACAGTGAAACGCCCCGAGACATTCGACGGCTGTTTACGTCTGGGACAATTAAGAACAACACATCTGATTATTTGGATCCATTTCCTCCTTAAAGAGCTCTCCGTACTCCGCCTGCAAATTCGCCGACGGCAGGCAGGAGCGAGGGAGACGCGCGACGAAGCCGCGGCAGGTGCTCGCGCTCCGCGGCGGGGGGGGGGGGGGGGCGGCCTCGGGGAGCCCACTGAGCATGCTCCGCTCCGGCCCGGCCCGGACCCTCGCATTAAGGGCCTGCCGACGGCCTCTTATTATGCCACTCTCTGTCAAGCTGACGGCCTTTCATATCAGCCCATCACGGCGCCCGCAGAACTTGTTCTGATTCCGCGTACTCCGTCATTAGACCTGTCATCTGCCGCACTCCCGCATCCACGGTCTGGCCATTTTGTCAGAAAATGGTGCCCAATTAAAAGTAATCGGAGGCTGGTAAGTGAAATGCTTTTCTATCCCAGTGCTTTTAATTTTTTCACTTTTTTTTTTTTGTACTACTACTTTTTAAAGTAATGAATTTAGGGCATTTTGAGTGCTAGCGGATTGACACTTCAATTTGTTTTGTCATTTAATTGATCATTTATTTATTTTAATGTCGCGAGTTAACAAAGAGACTGTTACAGTGGAGCAGGAACCAATCGTGCGGAGGCAGGCTGTGAAAGACACGCGTATGAACAGGAACCCTCAGGACTGCACCGAGAGCTCGGGACACAAGTAGACTGGACATGCCCAACATACCCATCCATCCAGGTCTCCATCAGTATCCTTGTCTGCTTTCAATAAAACAAATACTCTGTGACACACAGCCACTACAGCATATGAACTACAGCCACAAAACCCCATCTTAACCCACTAAATCCCATCCTAACAAGACATCAAATAGCGCACCTTGGCGTAGAAGAGTCTCACGGTAACATTTTTGCTTCGGGTTACGTCTCAAGCATTACGCAGATCTCCCTCGGCACTGTCATTCTTCAAAGAAAGAGTGACGCCTTCATGTCCTTGATTGGGCTTGTCATCACAACCTATGCTGACGGGTCCTGAGATATCCAGAATTTCTACAATAATGGCATCTGATAATGGTGATAAAAACACATTTAAATATAAACTAAACCAACACTTGTTTTGGAAATTTAAAGAAGCCAGATGACAGAAGATCTGCTCGTAATGGAGGCCCATGGCTTAACCCACCTTGAGCCATGACGTAGACAGCACCAATACAAGCTGTATGACTATGACAGGATTGTGTTATGACCACTTCTTTGCTAGGTATAGTGATGACATATGACATAAGATGACCCCGAGATCTTCCTTTCTTGGGAAAATAGCCTGTTTTTCTTTAGCCACAAGTTTCATCTTATTTCTGAGGTTTTTCAATAATATAACACACTCCCACCAGCTACCAGGACTTCAGAGACGTAAAGGTCTGTTTGCAGGGGGCGAATGTCACCATAAATAAGAAACGAGAGTAAACTATTCAAGTCGTAGCTATTAGCGATGCGGAAACTCGTGAGGCAGATTCAGTGATGGGCTTTATGCAGGACCGGACTATCCCCTCAGCCATGCCACCTCAATATCCAATTCTGCCTAAAAAACATGGCTTACCCAAGGAGACTTCAAACTGATTCAGTGTAAGCCAATAGGATTCTATGCTAAACTAGATTCAATTATGCTTGAGCTGCAACTATTTATTTTTCACAGAGCTCTTTGTGGTGGAATTTAGGTACTTAGGTAATTCAGCTTTTACAACTGCGTAGGAAATGGCCTTCATGTTCTTTGCCAGAACATTTTAGCATTTATGGTCTTCAGTTATCGAAATGCGATTACAAATTCATTCTGTTTTACTAATTTATGGTCACTTTAAGCTTCTGGGAACACTTGGCTACATGGATGAATGGCATCTTTAGACATGGTAAATATATCGCAAGGCGCCTTGACCACCTAACATTCTGAAGACCAGCACGAATGCAGCATGTCTACACGTATTTTTCCTTCAAATCACTGACCGTTACCAAGCAAGTCAAGCAAAGAGTGATTTCAGATAGAGGCACTACATTTTGAATTGAAGCTGCTAAATAATAGCCAGGTGAGCACTGCGGGAAACAGGCCTATACATTTAAATCCAAGCATACCGTGGTCTGATTTGGAGATCATCACAATCTGTGATCATTGATGAATACAAAATCAATAATCTGGGAGTACAGTTTTTGATTGACTTGCATTTGATCCACCCCCCCTGTCCAATGGATGATGAAGCGATGTCAGTGCCAGTTTACATACAGATGGCCAGTTCCTGTGATGACCATGCCGCCCTTACACTGGGGTTACACCACATGCATCCATTGCACATGCAGTGCATGAGCAGCAGTCTAACGCAGGTCAGAAAACCATTTGTGTGTCCCAACAAAAACATACCATGTTTACTACCAGTGTTTAGTTCATTTCCACCATGGAACCAAAATACTTGTGCTCACAGTTTTATTATGTTCTATTTTTTATCACTGTTTTTTGTTATTTTATTCTGTATTCTTTCAATGATATTGTTTTAGATTTTATTTACATTGTCTCATTTATAGTGTTGTATTTTATATTTTATTTTATATGAAATTGTTTTGATTGTATTGCTGAATGTAATATTATTATTATTTCTCAGATATGTTTTGACTGCTGCAGGGTTGCCTAAGTCCGTCTTCAGGTCCATATAAACAAACTGCCATTACATGGCATTTTTCATGAATCATAAAGACACATTCATGAAGTGCTGTGAGTCAAGATAATAGAAGGCATCATCCAAAAGACAGTTCCATGCACACATTTGTCCCTAGTGTGTTCCTATGGAATCACCATGGCACCACACGTTTGAAAAATGTATTTACTATATTATGTACATGCATTTCAATATGCTTATCAGTTGTTGTTTGACGTAGTTCGAAATTGGCACTGTTACAGAGAATGGCAGATTTTTTATTAATGTTTTGAATCCCTGCACAGTAACAGTTATATGACCTGAATTAAATCAGAGTGAAGACCTTACTTTCCCTAAATAAACTAGTGCGTAGTTTCTGCAGATTTTATGTCAAACTGTTAAAAATTCCGAAAATCACACAATGGGGCCAGCCAGCACAATCTATTTACCGAAACAGAAGACATCCGTACAATGGAGACTTCACAGAGTGGCTTAATCTCCTCCGTCCAACTTGACCTCTGACCCCAGCCCGTGTGACACCAGGTTTGTCTGCGAGTGTTCCGTCCCTCGGCCCAGCCCAGCTACCTAAAACACAAACGGCCTCGGTTTCACAATAGCGAATGAAAGAACGCGCCTACATCGCAGGACACAAAGCTCAGGCCTGAACCCAGCCACTCCTCGGCTACTTAATGCCATGGAGGACCAATCAAGGCCTTTTTCTCTTTTTACTTGACCTTTGCTTTGTGTCGCGTCTTGTGTTTGGATTCTCTCAGAACAGGGGAAGCAAGAAACTCCAAAGTTTCCATTCATGATTGCTGCTCATTATGGCAGCTAGTTGGGGGTTTATGGGGACTTGTAAACTGTTGCATTACAGCATTTCAAAATGGATTTTGACACCATTATGTGGCCCCGCTTAATGAAAAGCCCTTTAGCACAGGGCTGAAGGAGTATAATTGGCAAAAACATCACAGAAAAGACATGCTCTTTATTATCGGAAGACAATGCTTACAAAATAACGCACGCTTTGGGTCGGTCTATTACTGACGCAGTATGGTCATTAGAGTAAACTGCCCACTTTTTCTTTCACCTCTAATCCCATCCACTTTGGTAAAGATGCCTGCGAGGGCTGGTAGTTCAGTCTGTTTCCCTGTTTAACTCAATAAATTGACCAATCAATTTCATTTTTATACCAAGGCTTCCAAGGGTGGTAAATCCTTAAAACAATTTGCCAAATAGAAAGGCAAGGCACAATTCAGTCAGACACATTGTGAAGAGATAACGTTTTTATCCATACTGTTGTTATACTTTAGAGGCTATATAATTGTTTTATTCTATTCTATTCAAACATGCTTTTAATTTTCATCCAATCAGAGCTGGTTTTTTGTGGTTCAGATGTCCTAATAATAAAAGCCGTGTCCTATCTTCCACTCCTTGAACAGGCAGGTGAAGAGAGTGCATGAGATAACAGATGCGGGCGGCCAGTCAAGAAAACAAAGTAGAATTTTTCCACCCAGCAAGATGGTTGCAAGTGGCACAAACACTCATGCGGCTACATAGCCATTTTTACGCCTTCTTCAGGAAGTATACTTTTGCTGCAGAAATAAAGACCATTATGTTTGCATCATCTAGTGTGAAGTGTTTTCCTGGCTGGATTGCCTCTCTATTACAAGGCTGGGCTGGATTTTCTCCTCAATCCAACAACAGCTACACAAATCACCGCCAAAAATGTTTCTGATTGGTTTATAAAAGAAGCCATCATTTCTGCCATTCTAATATTAATAGGAAGCTAGCAGAAATCTCAAAAACCTTATCAACACTTAAAACATACAAATCAAAACTTGAATGAGCCTACTTTCTTTGCAGGTTCCCTCACAAATGGCAAGTTTTCTGAGAAAAAAAACGTTCAATTTTAAAATAATTTTCAATTCTCTGCAATCTCTAAATAGTTGTGACCATTAAAATACAGGCAACAGAATGAATATTCTCTTTCTGTACTACAACACATTTTTTGCATTATAATTTCTTAGAATAGTATTACAGAGGGTAAAATGTAATATTCTCAGGAAAAGCATCAGTAATTTGCCTTAGAATTACATTTCAATATACATGTCTGCTTCAAATTAACTTGTGTTCTTAACACGTACAGCAAAATTAAACTCAGAGAAAGTGTGTGTGCACAGTGTTTGCATCTATAACTGTGCATGTGCATGTATTTGTGATCATGTGTGTATGTTCCCGCATGTACATGTGTAGTGAGTGTGACTGTTTCTGTGAGGGGCGTGTGCAGGCCATACATGTGTCTATCTTGTTTGGGCGTCCATGTTCCTTCATGTATGTGCGCACAGTGTGTGTGCGCGTGTGTAGTGTGTGTGGCTGTTTCTGTGCGGGCGTGAGTACGGCGTACACGCGTCCGTCCTGTTTGGCCGTCCTCACGCTCGGGTCCTTTCCGCCTGTCGACAGTGCGGTCGGAATGGGGGACGGCAGCCAGTCAAAACAGCCCCTGTAATTCAGTCAAGGGCCTTGGCCCCAGTGAAGAGGTTCCTTTCATACACCCCTCAAGTTGTAACGCGATCGACCAAACAAGAGCGTCGCTGGGAGAGGCAGGGCCCTGAGAACAGCTCAAATAAACAGCCCCAGCCTCTGATCCCGGCCTAATGGGAACCATAGAGCACGTGCGGCCCCGCCCAGCTCGGACCCAGGAAATGTTTGTTCGCGGCGGACATTTCAAAGATAGTTCCTGTTTATTGTGTTAACAGGGAGTCGTTCCCTCCGAGACACTCGATACTGACACCCGTGTACACTCCTCTGTCAGTTACACGGCACCGTTTCGTGTGCATATTGCAGGACAATGTGAGACCGGGGTGATACTTTGAAGACGTACATCATCTACAGCTTTATGCGTTAATTTTGATCTGTCACAGGAGGCTCAAAGATATTGCCACCTGCTGTTCAAGACAGTTATCATTGAGTCGCGGTAGATCCAATCAAGCTGAAATTGGTCTTCAATTTTCTGCATTGCACTCAAGCAAGTGTTCTTAAATAAATGTTGGTGAATTAATTGCTGACACTAAAAGACAAAGTGAATCAAGGCTGAATGGACTGTAATGGCTTCAGTTTCATTCTCTGATTCTGCACCTCTTTTGCTCAGTAGTAAAAAAGAAAAAGTGTCAAAATATGACAGACAACACTTTACATTTCATTTTGATTTGATTCAATATAATTACATAAGTCAAGGATGAATACATTGCACAGTATCAAAGCTGTCAATATATTACATAAAAAATTTTAATCCATTTTTATTTTGCCTTGGCATGTCGCATTTCAGACCACTGAATGGCTATTTTAACTGACACACTCTCGGGCATGAACACACACACACATACACATTCATGCAAACACACACAAACACACAACAGTTATTTAAAGGCGGAAATGTAGCCAACAACGTCTGAGGCGTCAGCTTTAACGGACGCTCCCTCAAACAAACTCGGCAGGGTTGGCAACGGTGGCCTCCGTCGGTCAACAAGCCGACTTTGCGGGGGGACGGCTGCAGCCAGGGAAGCGGTGCTGACTGACAGGCCGCCGCTCGGACCCATTAGCACGTTTTTTCGCTAGCCCCGCGCACTTTAGCCTCTCTGCCGCATCCTAAACAAATCGCACTCAAACCAATCTCCACACAGGCCAAGCCCAAACCATTTAAAAGCATTCCCAAGGGACTCCACGCATAATAACCGTAATTAGAAATGTTAATATACATTTCATTAGAGCAATTATCCCAAACGTGCAGCTGAAGGAGCGGGCCAGTTAGCCAAAATGCGGGCAGCCGGGTTTTTGGTCCTTTTCTTTCACGGCAGCCCTTCTTCTCCCTTTTTCTTCCTTTCCCTCAGTTTCTTCTCCTTCTCCAAGCATGTGGTCAGCCGTCGCGCATCCAAGTGGTCAGATGATCAAAGCCTGGGGCCGGCAGTAATTGTGCCCCCGCCGAAGCGTGGCTCTGCCTGGGATCAGGGTCCCAGCAGGTGGGGGGGGACAGGCATGAGAACAGGCCGAGCGGGGGAGCGGGGGACGAGAGGCCCGACCTGCCAGAAATAAAGGCTTCCTACGGGCAGCTCGGCAGCGACGGAGCCCAGAGCTGGAGGGGGAAGGCAAAGCCTCCGCACGCTGGGCCCGGCTGAGGAAGGGGCCGCTGTGGGGAGCAGCGTATATGCATGAGAAAGAGCGCGGCAGGAAGAGAGGCTGATTCAGACGGGTCTGTAAGGGACATTAGTCAGTGTCCATGGGCAGGCAGCGTTTTAATCTGTGAAAAATGGCTGAGCTGCCTCACTGGTTATCCCATACAATGTATAAATTACAATGTCTTGCTATCTATCACAATAACAGGCTTTGACTCTATCACCACACACACAAATACACACACATGCGCGCGCAGAGACACACACACACACTCACACATGCACACACACACACACACACACACACACACAATAAAACAGGGGTTTGTTTATCTATTGCCCTGAGGGAGCTGTGAATCTCCACAGCTCTGACCACTTGGCATGAGGTTGAGAGATCTCAAAACGCTTTTCACTGCTGTCATTTTGTTTGTCCAGCACACGCTCGCTCCCCCCACAAAACCCCCGCCCATCAACACGCCACTACACAACCACAACTGCCCTCCTCCGCCAACCGTCCGCCCCCCCCCCCCCCCCCCAAGGATTTTTTAAACTGTCTGTGGTCTTCTACACCTCCACACAGAAGACCGAGTCAGGAATGGGGAGGGTAAGGGAGAGGGGTGAGCTCTACGAGACCGTCGTGACAAATGGTCTGGGGGGTAGCAGAGCAACTTAAAAGGATTAAAGGGAATCTTTTCACAGATACTTCAAACTTGTTTGGACCCTGTCTGCCAGTCCCTCCTGATAACAGAGTGCTCCTATCAAAACACACCTCATAAAGTTCACAACCCAGGCAGGGCAAACTGTAGCCCACTGCTGAGAAGATAATTAAAAACAGGGCTATTGGAATTAGTCTCCCAATTTCTGAATGCAACAGGCCGAAAGAATTATCTACAGACTGCATTCCACTTTTCATATAATGGGTGTCTGCAAAAGGCTTAATCTACATAATAGCAAAAGTTATGCAGAGCAGGAGCTTATATTAACAGAAAGAAATAATCAAACTCAGAAGTCCACAGAAGAAAATCACACTTCTAGGTATCTAAGTCTAACCGAATATTCCACAGGGGAGAACATACGCTGTTAGGGTTTTCCATTCCAAGAGCAGGACGCAGTGAAGGAAGTGTAAGTGTACTAAAAGCGCACTGGTGAATTGAAAGATTTGCTTAGTGAAGCTGCATTTGGCTCTTTTTGTGTGCTTGTTTCTAATACATTCTTTCAGGCTCTCCTCTCAGCGCCAGGCCAAGCCTCTGGGCTACCCTCCCTCAGCACACCTGCTGGGGACAGAGCTTACAGCCGCAAAACCTCCACCCCCCTGTCCCATCCATCTCTCTCTCTCACACAGACACACACACACACACACACACACACAGTAGGCAATTACAAATTCATTTTACTTTATTACCTTTATTTTCTTTTTTCCTTTTTTGCCTTTAGTCTTTCGGATTTTGTCCGTTGTTTATCTAATGAATGTTCATTTCTGGGGGGTTTTTTCACTACTGAATAAAAAGTTCAAGTTAAAGTCTCAAGTCACACCAACACACATTCTCTCACACGCACTCATAGGATTACAGAACAGCTCTGAACACATATTTCTTTGTCTAATTTTCTCTTGTTCTTTCAATTGCAACAAAGCCATTCAATTTTCCTGTGTATGTGTCACACAAATATAGTGAATATGGAAAATATAAAAATGAGTTTACATTGGTCACATCCACCCACTACTGTTCATTAATGCTTTCTATTCAGCATGTGTTGTTTGTAATTACTTTTGTTCTGTCTCTCTACTGAACCCATTGGACAGGTGTAGCCTGTTCAAATCACACTGTGTGAGAATACAATCAGATCTCTCAAATAGGTTCTTGTGGACTTCCCCATTGGCCGGGCAGAATAAATTCCCAGCACGGTTCTTTGGGTGATTGGTTGCAACGGACCGAGCAAGGGTAAGAAAGCCTTTGGAAAGATTTCGGATGCTTGCCAATGTGAAATCGGACCCCGAGGTAAGCTTAGCCACTAGAGAAATCTCCATTGTCTGATCCAGGGCCAGGATCAGAATCGGGACACCCCGGACAGGCTCAGCCACCCTGACCGTCAGTCCAGAAAATTGGCCCAGTCTGAACATTAGTAGACCATGAGTGACCTCCGATTTTATGAATAATTTTAACTGCTTGTCGGCAGGCAGATTTTAAGCACTGAGCCAATCAGAGGGTAAGAGTGAAAACAATGGGTTACAATGGGATGCTTGCATTAAACAAAGGTACGATTCCATTAATTGTTTTACAAATCTGTTCCATTATTACTAATTAATGATTATGCATTTTATGCTACTATACAATTAATATGAACTAAAATGGTTATTAATTCGTTTATTACACTGTTCATTTTTTAGAAGCTTCAAAAATAAAACATCAACATGAATCTCACTAATTCTTTTTAAAACCTTTTTATACTAAGTCTCAGAATGTAAGCCTCGGTCTGGCTTGCAGCCATTGTCTCGGTGTGTGCAGTCTTGACTCCATGCTTGTTGCCTGCACAACAGGTAATTTAATACAGAACAGCCAGATGTGTGGGAACTGGGCTTGTAAACTGTAACTCAAAGGTTGCAGGTTCGATTCCCAGCTGGGGTGCTGCCATTATAACCTTGAACAAGGTACTTAACCTAAATTGCTCCAGTAAAATATCCAGCTCTAAAACTTGATTGTTTGTAAAAATGTGATATGTGTAAATTTCTCAGAATAAGAGCATCTGCTAAATTCTGAAATGTAATGTAAAAAGAAACAGAGGCAAACACGTTGTGTGCAATACTAGATCCCTGCTGCAGGTTAGGAAAAACTTAAAATCTTTAACTAATGAATACAAAAAAATTCATTAGGATTGACCTGAATGCACCACTGTTACATAAACCTTTCTCTTGCCCATCTAAAGGTAGCAGAATGACAGGACGTGATGTCAACAAATGATCTCAAAGCAATTGGTCCTCGTTCTTATATAATTAAACAAAGAAAACTCCAGTAGACATTTTATTTTTCTTTTCAATGACAACCCACACCATAGTGTGATGCACTGTTCTCTCAATACCCTGCTCTGTGCTACTGTGACTAATATCTTCCCATAATGCACGGCACCACTATCACACTGTATATAGACTTTTTATTTCTCATATTATCATTTCCCAGAACAGCCAGAAAAAAAAAAAAATACTATTTTTTTTAGAATCTTCTGCATTAAAATCCAAATTCAGAATCAATAAAAGTAAAAAGAAAAGCATTAGACTTTGTTAGAGCCTCTTAACTTATTTCTGACAGAGTAAAGTTAAACCTTTGATTTCCTGAATGTAGATGTCATTATGTCGCTTAGCAACATGCCAAGAACTTCTTGTTTGAATAAAAGCACACTATTCAAAGGCTGTGATTGAGAAAAGAATACTGGCTTGTTTTGTTCAAGTTTGTATTCAGCGAAACAAGAGCCAAATACTAAGTAGCTTGTATTTGAACGCATACCCCAGTAACTCCACAATTACTTGAATTGAATGCTGATTTCTTTTATTAGACAAGTTTTAAAAAGAACAAATAGTTGACTTAATTTATCATTGCAGAAATGAGAGGGAAGAATTCTAAGTAAAAAAATACTGAATCACTGAGAAAACTTTTTTAGTTTAATATAGTTATTTCTACTATATTTGAAACATGAACAGCAAACCAATACACACACGTGTACACACACAAACAAACACACACACACACATGCACGCAGGACCAGAGCAGGGGTCGGTTTATCTGTTGCCCAGAGGGAGCTGTGAAACTCCACAACTCTGACCACTTGGCATGTGTCAGACCAGAGGAATGAGTGGCTAAAAATCAGTCCATTTGTAATTACGTGCTACAAACAAACCAAAATAATTACACACAAATGCTGACCTACAACAGCGATCCACAGGCATACAAACACAACAGTGGTCCACAGGTGTACAAACACAACAGTGATCCACAGGTGTACAAACACACCAGTGATCCACAGGTGTACAGCTGCAGTAAGCATTCCTTTCACTGTGTAACTGCACAGATGTGCTATCAATGCTTGAGCATTGCCACCTTTCTGCACTCCATTTCATCGAAATGAAACATTCACCCCACATTCGCAGCTCCAATGCAAGGCTATATCCTGAAGGAACATTGCTAGGCTTGTCCATTGTCTTCTGACAACGGCTGTTAGGGAGCATGTGTACCTTCCAAATGGATGAACAACCACAGTCTGCCAAGTTGAAGGTATCAATTTTTAGCATTAGCATGTCTTTCACCTCTATTTGCCTTGTCCCTGCTAAATGAATGTAATTATTAGGGTGATAAACAGGAACTTCCTGTGTGAAGTGTCTTTTCGTCACATACACACACACACACACACACACACAGTCCAGAGGAGACGCAACATCGTCTCGGAAGACAGAGATCACACGGGATCAATCATAAAATCAGAAACTTTTATTTTCTCCGGGTAGAGACACAGCTCTTCTATGCCTACCCTGTCTCACTTCCACTGAGCGTGGAGACGGGAGATTGATCCACCCCGCTGTCACCAAACACCGCTTATAGCTCCGAGGCTTCAACCCCTGCACACAGCACGCTCTTCGGCAAGAATAAGGAAAAGCAAAAAAAAAAAAGAGAAAAGAAAAAACGTTAACAAATGAAAAATCAAGAAGGGCGAATCGGAATGGAATTGCGGCCGCCCGTCGCCATGGAATTAAGAGCTGGCAGGATGGCCACAGCCCGGCCTCCCCACGGCCATCCTCACGCTGTTACACTCTGAGGTTCCCTTTCTCTGCTCCCGTGACCTCGGACACAAATTCATTCCCTTCCAAAAAGACTTCCAGCCGTCTTTCCAGCAGAGTGTTCGCTCGCTGAAACGGGGTTTGATTGGCACATGTGCTGATGCATTTTTAAAATACTGGCTGCGGAAAACTGCCCGAGACTCTCATTCCAGAGCCAGACGGGTGTCCGCCAGACAGCTCCATTCCCTCATTTACAATTGTGGCTCTACATTCCATCTCCTCCCGAAAGTTTGGATTTTTTATATAGAATTCACAGTAAATGATGACTTGCACACACAGTCCCCCCCCTCCCCCATCCCCTCGAATGCCAGAGTGCCATAAAAAAAAAACCCTCCCTCCCCCCTTCCCACTCACACATACACTTCATTAATGGTGGCCTTTTGGTCACTGCTAATTTGACTATGATGATCTCTGCGCTACTCAAACGTTCACACTTTGCTTTGTGTTCCCTCCAGTCTGCAGACCGGGGTCTCTCTTCACACCTGTGAAATACACACAAGCCACGGAGGACCGGGGTAACCTCCGACAATGGGGGCCAATGGGGGCTCAATGTGGCAGCTGCCTGACTGACTGTTCGTTCCAATCACGGACATATCTGTTGAGCAGTAATCCAATTGATGGCGCCCATTTCCTGCAAAGGTAAAGCGCAAACAGAAGCGACTCTAAAAAGATAAGTGCAGCGTGAAACAACAAATACCACAATCAAGGCACCGGATTGTATTTGTTTGATTCCTCCTTTTGCTCATCCAGGTCTTTCAGTCATCAAGCACAGCTTCATTACAACCTCTCCCTCATCTGAAGAAGGTTCCATACAGTCACAGATTCCATACAGTCACTGCGTACACGCTGCACAGACAATGAAATTGTGATCTTACCAATTAAAAACATTTACAATTTCAGCTGAATAAATTCAGTCAGCACAAGAAAGAAAAGGAAAGATGTGCTCTGTCCTGGCCAGACAGAGGACGAGGAACAACCATGGAAAATCTACTCCAGTGCATCAAAATGGTAATATAATATATCCCATGGTAAAGTAGAATAAAGTCAACACATTCCCCAAATTTCTCTTCCCCATCTACATCCTATTACAAAGCAAGACTACATTCTTCTGATGTTTAAAGTCAAAATAAAGCAAAAACTGCACTACCCTAAGGACCGCTCTTAGTCCATGTTAAAACTTTTTTTCTGCTAATTCAGTTTTATTATAGAGTGATGAATCAGAAAGTTTTCGGAACTCAGAACTGTAAACATGTCCTATTCTTGTCGTGCACAATCGATCGCAGTTGATTAAAAAGAAAATTTGCTCACAGCGTGACATCTTTTCTTTCTCTGATAACACAACCATTTGGGCACGCATCCAGCTGAGGTTTAGCTCCTCTTGTTTCTCATCTAATGTTCTCTATTTCACAATATACTACACAATTGATTTTCATCTTTCAGGCAATGCGCTTCAACAAGGCGCAGCGTAGCGCTAGTCTAGTATGACACTGCAAAGTGTTGCGTGACTCCAGACCATGTAACACAACGTAGGGCGGTGTTGCGGGACGTGGAGTGTAACGCGCGGTGTAGGGCAGTGCAGTGAGATTTTGCCGTTTGGAGCGGAGGGGTGCACCGCGGTGCGGTAAAGCGTTCAGCGCTGCGGCGTTGGCGTCTCGTGTCTCCCGCCGGGGAGTCTGCCGCGTGCTCGCCGGTCGCCCTGGCCGCCCTGTCCTCCCACTCACCTCCCATCAATCACGGATGCAAATTGCCAGTGATTTAATTGTCTGGCAAGGCACTCCCACTTTTGTGCGGCTGTTGGCATATGGAGAGCGGATTGATGGGGCGGGGAGGATTTAAGAGCCATCAGGCTTTGCGATGTTAAACCAGCAAGGCGGATCATTTCGACAACCCCCCCCCTCCCCCCCACCACCACCCCCATTTGAAAAAAGAATCACAACCCTCAGTCTCTTCAATGGCGTTAAAATACAAGGCCGGACCTCGTCTCTTCTCTTCCCCACCGGCCGCACGGCAGAGAAGGGACAAATCACTTGAAAAAAAGGACACAACAGCTTGGAAAGACAAACCTCAGAGCACTTCAGAAATGGCTAGAGCACAGCCAGGCAGAATCTAGTCTAGCGTAGTCAGCCTCTTAGGTGGGACACAGAGGTAGCAGTATAGCCCTGTGCCGCACAGCACAGCGCACACAACGCAACGCAGAGCCACAGAAAGGGAAAGGAAGCAGGAGAGACAGCGTCACTTCAGCGGACTGCGGAGAGCGCCGAGGGGTGACCCCTCCATTGCCGCAGGGACCCCCACTTCCCCTTTGTGTTCACGCTCCTCATTACAATCCCCCAAGCTCCTATTTCAGCCCCTGCCCCCCCCCCTTAACACCCCACTCTTCACATGATAAATCGTGCACACATTCCTGTTTACAAACACTAACACCCAGGATAATATGCGCCTCATGCAATACTCTACATGATAAAAAGCAATGAAATTTAGAAATTTAAATATTAGCTGAGAAACACTAGAGATGCACAACAGGTCACTTTGCACCAGGCAAACCAATGATCAGCACACGAGCCCCAGACAATAACTTCCTCGCTGTAATTAATACAGCACTGTGTATAATTAGCGCTCTCATCTTATTACTGTGATATACATTTTAGGCTTTTTTTTGGAGACATTTTCAAATATTAACCTCACAATTGGGGACCCCCCCTCCCTCCTCCCCAACCCTCAGAGGAAATGGAAAGCGAGGAGAGAGGAGGGAGGGAGAGAGAGAGAGGAGGGAAGGAGAGAGAGAGAGAGAGGAGGGAGGGAGAGAGAGAGAGAGGAGGGAGGGAGAGAGAGAGAGAGAGGAGGCAGATGAACGCGGCGCTGCAGCAGGCCCCCTTGGCACCGGCGGATCCCCCGCCACACATCCTCGCGGCGGACGCAGAGGCGAGCAGCCAGGCGAGCCCGGGAGAGAGAGAGAGAGAGAGAGAGAGAGAGAGCGAGCGAGCGAGTCTGCCGGCGGGATTCCGCCCGCCGCGTGGTTCTGTGCGAGACAGGGACCGCCTCCGCTGCCCGCGCTGCCATGTGCGGCGCCGCGCCCGCTCTGGCGAGGGGCGGCAGGCGGGCGGGC